>NW_019384949.1:10601-75609 GCF_000671375.1 Centruroides sculpturatus | reverse complement strand
GATGTCTCCAAAGGTCAACGAAGTTTTCGCAGAAAAATAATATCAGAAATCGCGGCCGCGGTTTGATGCGCTGTTCCGCGACGAAACCAAGCTTTAGCAACGGGCGTAGTCGAACGGTACACACTCGGTAAGCAATCCTACAATTTTTTGTTTATAACGTAGTTTATACGGATTATTTTCAAAAAAATATACGTATTTTGGAAATGTTGAGTCGAATTAGTCTAGAATCGATTAATTTTATGAAAGAAAAGCCATTTCAAACAGCCGTACTCCGTAAACTATGATTCCTACAAAATTGATTCATAAAGAACGGAACGTATCTACCGTCTTATAGGGGGATCTACTGTACTACTATTTACACCACAGACTTTTATGCAAATATTTTTCCCGAGAGTTTTAATAGAATTTGTTGTCAATAAACATCCAAGAACAGCCAGTATGCCGTCATCAGATGCCATGGCCAACTGACTGACAGAGATTTTCTTTCTCGTGTTGGGCGATAGGAAATTCTGAATTTCCTCAAGGTCAGGTATGCACGGTTAATCCTTAAAAGATTTTCTTAACGTGTATAGCCACCTGTATAAATGGTTGATTTCATGAATTCTGGACAGATGAATTGTGCTACTTAACATACATAATATACTCTGTTTTTAGGTTGGAACTATTGACTTAAAGTTCACAATAAATCACTCAGTTTTATTTACAACTGTGTCTAAATGTTGGCTTAAAATTAAAAATTTTTAATCATTTTTAAATTTCATATTTTCATGAAGAGTTTCTGGAGTAAATTCTTTTTTAAATCTTTTAAGCTAGGTTTAGTTTGGATATGAATGCTACAAAGTAGATATAAACAGCCAGTTCATCTTTCAGCAAGTGTTCAGTTTGTTAGAAGTTCAGATCTAAACTTTTGCTGAGCTTTGGTTCACTTAATCAACTTTTTGCAACTAGTATTCAAAACCGTTTTAACAAATCATGCCCTAACTTAGTTTAGGCCATGTAGTATGATGTGGACAATATTTTGTTTTTTTTATTAGTATTATTTGTTTGTTTATATAAGGGATGTCCAACCCGCTGCACCCTAAATTTTTAGGTACATTTTCATTTATTTTGGTAAGGTACACCATAAAAATTATTTTCATTTTACTGGATACACTTTGATATTGTAATGATGTAATTGGTGCTAGAAAAGTGTTTTATCTAGAAACTGTACAACAACACATAACATATTGATGTAAACAATTCTTTTTGTGCATGAAAAACATCAAAACTGCTGATAGAAATAAGCTGAATGATTCCAATTTAACTAACATTCTTAGAATTAAGACTAGTACATAAAAGCAGATATTGACAATATTATAACAGGAGGCAATGTCAAAAAGTCACATTAAATTTATTTTGTGAGTGTATAATTTTTTTACTATCAATAATACAATGTTTTTTGTATAATTATATATATATTTGTTATTAAAATTTGATATTCAAATTTTGAACTTTTTAAAAGAATATATTTATATAAAGTACCTTTGTGGCCCGCTGAATGTACCTAAATTTCTAATTTGGCCCATTAGGAAAAAAAATCGGACAACCCTGGTTTATAATGTCATACAAACAACTACAAACAGATTTAATGCTTCCAAATTTAGTTTATTTAAAAATTTACTAAACATTCTATGTTTTCTGAGATTTTTTTAATCCAAATTTCCCTAGTCTATATCATCTTGGACAATTGGGATGCTAATGCACTTGCAACTAGGTTAAGTTTTCTGATTTTTTGTTGCAAGTTATTCTATAACCAAAATCACAAAAGAAACACTGTTCAGAAATATGACACTGTAATATATAACTGTATATATACTGATATTTCTTTGTACATTTATTTGCATTCATTTTTAACTGAATTTATATATATAAGGTATAAGGAATAGTGTCAAAGAAATTCTGTCTTTAACTATAGAAATTTTGGAGTATTTTATATGTGACTACTAAATGACTATTAATCAAATTATATAATTCTATCAGTTGATTATTAGTATATTTTGAGCTTGTTTTCTATATTGAAGTGTATTCCATAAACAAACAAATTATAAAAATCAAACATGTAAAAGAAAGATAATACAGGCGGCCCTCGACTTTCACACGTAATTGGTTCCTGAAAGTGTGTGTGAATGTTGAATGTTCGAAAGTACAGGAATGTAAAAAAATATGTACCAAAAACTGGGCTTAAAATATTTATTCTTTAATTTTATTCTTATTTTTCAAAATTACATATATTGTAGATCTGTTTACATTGTACGAACGTCTGATTGAAGCAAAAGATTCACCGTTTTCAGAACATTTAATTATTTCCATCTTTGTCTCAATCGTACAAAGTTTGAGTCCTTAATTTCTTTTTGTTTGTATCAACACTGCAGTTTCTCCGTTTCTCTTTCACGATTATCAATTTATAAGGACAAAATATTTAAACATAAACAAATAAATTGGCAAAACACACATGTTGACGCACACCCTAATTCAAGACAGAAACTGTTTTGAACTCTTACTTGGAACAACACAGTAGTGATTAGGATTCTAAGAAGTCTGCTATTGTAGGAAGTAATGTGTGCCTGAGAATATAGAGTGAGCTACCACACTTTGTAGTGTATGAGCATTCTGCATGGAAGGAAATTTTTTCATTATCGACAAAAATATTTAAAAAGTTAAATTTTTAAAAATGTGTGAAAGTCGAGGGCCGCCTGTACTATATTTTTTGTTCAAAGTACAATCCATTACATGTATCTGTAGTACAATTTTCAGAAAGACAGAAAATTCTTTTGCAATTGTCTTTAAATCACTGGTCACAGCTTTGTGGAATGGTGGGAACATTTGAGAATTAGTAAGCTGAGTTTCAACTTGAAAAATAGTCCAGAAGAGACAAATCCAATGAGTAAGGGAGGTAATAAAGACTGAAATTCTTTTTTTTTTCTTGGCATCAAAAGTTGATATACTTGCAGCTTACATGATAATATGCTTACAGAGCAGGCACATTATCATGCAACAGTTCTTTATAAAACTCTGAATTCACTCTTTTCCCTACTGACATTAATTCTTTGTGAATGACACCTTGTAAGGGAAAAACAATGATCAACATTGTTCTGATGAATAAATTTTGAAATTTAAATTCTTTGACTTGGGACATTAGATAGGCACATCATTTGGAGTCTCATTATTTTATATTTTTTGGTCCCAGTTTTAGAGTTATATTTTGTCTGCCCGGCACCTGTAGGAAGGATCTTTTATGAATACATTATGGACGAGTGAAAAAACACAGTTGCAAGTTGCAGTTCTTAAAGCAATGTTAGTTACTAAAGTAAATTTTAAGAAATCCTGCCAAGAATTTCATTCTTATTTGAAATCAACAACAAATATACTCAAGCAGATTTGTTCTTCAGAAAAAAATAAGACCACATAAATTATTTATTTTCATGTGCTCATTCCTGTTCTTTTCATTAATAAATAAAAACTATAAAGAAATAGTATATGTATTCAAGAAAATGCCTAAAAATCAGTAGACGTCCTGTTCTGAGGAAAAAAATAAATGATCATGTTAAGCGTGTATGAAGTCACTGAATGTGGACTAAAATGTGAGTAAAACAATGTTTATCTAATAGAAGCTATATATTAATTTAAAATACCAAAAATTATAGGACTTATAATGGAAGAAGCAAAAATATACAGATTAATTTTAGAAAATTAATGCAGTTAGTGTATTAGAGCTAAGATAGGCCTTTGAGCAGAGACCAAATAAAGATGGTATTTGAGTTTGACAATCTAATATTTATTAACTAGTAGCCCGGGACACCCCCTAGTGGGCGTTATTTACAAATTTTCATGAGGCACGGTTCCTTTGACTTTTTTGTTCCTATCAGTATGCTCTACAGTTCCGTTAAAGTCCCAATGGTAAGATTTACCCTCCGAATGAAGGGGTGGCAACCCTCCAAAATGTAGCCCCTCTGTGCGAACAATAAAGTCAAAGGAACCATACCCCTACTCGCGACCCTTCGCGAGATATAAGCCTGTGAAAATTCGCCTACGTCATTTCCGGTCACGTGACATCGTGGTCAAAAGGGAGCCTACTGCGCGAAAAAAAAATTAACGCGCGCTCGCTCACACTCGGGGGATCGCCGACCCCTCATTCGCAGGGTAAATTCTGACAAACAGGCGGTCACGTGACCCGTAAAATAATTTTTGGAGGGCTATATCTCGGGAAGGGTTGCGCGTACAGGGATGGTTCATTAGACATTTATTGTTCGCACAGAGGGGGGTCGCCATTCCCTTTATTAGGAGGGTAAATCTTACCGTCCCAATCGCGTCATACGGATCTATATTTGTATCTATTAAACATTCTATAAATACTTTAAAATAGTTTAATTTGTTTATTTACCTTCGCTTGTAAACCTCGATTTTACCTTATATTACCTTAATTAATTAATTAACTATTTCAAACTTTATCGTCTTACGTAGTGATTCAAACCTATCCGGTTTTTCGTTACTCGTCCCCTAGTTAACATTACATGCATTCCGTGACAATAATAAATTCCTATTACAAATATAATGAATTATTTATATTGTTATATTGACCAAATAATAATTCATTGGCCAAATGAATAATAATAATTTATATTGTTAATTTAAATAATAAATAAAATTGTTAATTTAATTTGTTGTTTGAAATATGACACACGATAGGGGCGCCTCTAGTGTCCGTTATGAAACGGTTACGGGACGGACACGAAATGAATGGGTTATATATATAGATAAGTAAAATTTCCCTGAAAACCATGAAAAGAGGAAAATTGTTCTAGATTGTCAAAGATAAGCCAACCATTAAAATAAAAGTTTACAGTTCTGAAAATAGCAGAAGCAATTAAAAAATCCACAAAAAACGCAATATAAAAATTAATTAATTAATGAAATTCAAAGAAAACTAAATTATGTATTTAACACTTATATGGAAATAAAAATGAAAGAGTTCCTTCCTACAAAACAAATAAAAACAGAATGACAATTGAAGATAATATGCAATTTTTAATTTATTTTTGTGATTTGAATCATAAGTCATAACAGATGTCAAAGAAACCTGATCGTATCAACAAGCATTAGACCTCTTTACTCTTTATATTTCAATTGCACAGGATTTAAAATAACTTTTGCTGTAATAACTTGTGACAATTCAACACACCTGACTACAGGAAATCCTTGTTAGTTCGAAATTCAAGAGACAAAACAATCCAGACTTCAAATTATCCAAGATTTACATATTTCTGTACATTATGCCAAATGTCATGCAACTGTGTAATGTGTTAAGGAAATGGAATATGGCTACTTATACAGAATGCTATTTTCACTAATTAATAATTAGTAATAATAATATAAACAAACTTCAGGTAAACAGAATGTGTCTGACAAGAACCTCATGGTTGCTTGGTAGGTTTTATAAAAAGACAAAATTCTTCAAAATGTAGCCCAAATTATTTTTTAGAAGTGGCCCAGACAGTACTAAATTGCCCAAATGTTGCCTAGAGCAGTGTTCCACAACCTTTCTCTACTCGCGGCACACTTATGACTCGACATAACACGGCATACCAAAATGTTATTCCCATAAAAAATGTATATGATACGATACTATTAATAGAATTTCGTAATGCCATAAACCTATTATTATTATGTTGAGTTTTGTGAGTTACACTAGGTTGACACTGATGGTTGTGTACTATGCCGGACCAGAGTCAAAGCATAGTAACTTCAAAAGAAGACAAAAATGAAATAAGTATGTCAGTGTGTCTGTATTCAGGAATTTCCCAACAATATGACATGCATTCAATATAGAGGCCTTCTGTAGTGTGATGTATGTGTTTTGCATTTGTGGTACGACACCTGTAGAGGAAAGAACAATAAGTATAATAAGCACCCTACTCATCCTCCACAGATGCCTTATTTCCTGGGCGAGTCCTGTGTACTTGCTAATTTTTTCACTTCATGTGTTTTGTACATTGTGAGTGTTTGGAATGGCTATGTCTATAATGTATGTGATTTTATTGTGTTTGTCAACGAGTGTAATGTCTGGTCTGTTGTGGTAAATTGTTTTATCTGTGATTATGGCTGTCGTCGTACAGTTTGTGTGTGTTGTTTTCCAATACTGTCTGTTGAACGTATTTGTAGTATGGTTCATGGATGTCTAATAATTTGTGTTTCTTTGCAAGCTCTTGATGCAGTTGCTACTTGATTATGTCTATGTAAATTATCTGTCTGTGCCAAGAGTTTGTACCCAGATGTAACGTGTTGTATAGTTTCTGGCATGATGTGACATTTGTGAGTGTTGTATCTTTGAGTATGTGTTTTCTGTAGTTTTTAGTATTTATGACCTGATCCTGTATGGCAACCATGAATCCTTTCGTCTCCCCAAAGAGGCATCCCTGATCTAACCAGCTGTTTCAGCTGTTTGACTCAGTTTTGTCAACAAAATCCTGGGCCAGGTCATAAGGATGCCTGCCATGGAGTGCCTTTTTGAGCCCACAATTGCTTAATGGTGTCTATGCTTTTTATATGTCGTTTCATGTCTGTATGATGTGAGTGTAAGTTTAATGGTGTGTTATTTGAGTCTGCTAGAGATACTGCTTTATGTAATTGTGATGTTTTTTGTTTCCTGTAGAAAAACTCTCGCAGTGTCTGTATTTGTTTGTAAAGTTTACTATGTCAATTAGGCCACATTTGCCATCTTTACATGGAAAGGTTAATCTTTCTATGGCAGATTTAGGATGATGTTGTTTGTGCTTAGTAAGTGTTGTTCTTGTTTTCATTTGGAGTTGCTCATGATCTGTGAGTCCAATGTATAACTCCAAAAGAATAAGTGAAGAATAACTGGGATGACATATGTGTTTATTCCTTCATCATCATCTTATTTCATCAGTGAATGAAATACAAGCATAAGAAACAACAACTGCGATAGAAATATGTAAATAAAACTGGAAATTAAAAGAATATGCAAAGTTCGCAGCACACTGGCCTAGAGCCCTACAAATATTTCAATCTGCTACTTGTAGCCCAATCTTGAAACCCAGCTGTATTTTATGAGATAAGAGAAAAAAGGGTAGTTCATAGTAAGGTGACACCTGAAATTATGTTACTGTAAAAGCAAAGCCATGTTGACCAGATTATAGTTGTTCTTGGTCTATTGTTTTTTTATAATATAAAGGCACTTTAATCTAAATAAACAAGTTAATATATGCACATCATGATTCAGACTATAACTACAAATAATAAACATAAATTAGAAACAAATTGAAACAAAATTCAATGGGCAGATACTTTTCTCAAGGGTTATGGTTAGTACTAACTTAGCTTGTGAAGTTTCTTATAATGTTCAATGAAACTGAGGATTTTCATTACACCATCAAATATTTCGACATATATCTTTTGAAATCATAACATTACACATCATTTTAAAACAGTAATATAAGTTTTAATTATAAGTTAACAATTCAATTTCAATTAACAAAATATGGAATATTAATCCCTTCAATCACACACACACTTAAACCAGGGCTTCTTAAACTATGGGTCGCGACCCCATTTGGGGTCGCTTAGCAAAATCTTGGGGTCGTGAGATTTTAATGCAAAATATTGAAAATAATTTGTGAGAGTTTGAAAATGGCATGCTTTGTGTCATGGGTTTCGTGAGTTGCGCTTTGTGTCACTTCTGATGCAGCGAGACAACGATTCAGCAACACTGATTGTAGTGTGAACTAGTGTAGTGTTTAATAAAAAGTAAAATACAGCTGGATACGAGTCCAATTTTGCTTGCAATTTCCAATCACCAGGAACAACTATTTCCATTGCAGAGACAACCTTTCTTTAGAGGCTATGCCTCTGCACAAATATGTAAAACAGTTTAAAATGTTCACAGGTGACAATCCCAACACAATTAAAAATATAAAATTTTTTTGTAGTGTTGTTACTTTTCAGTGTATTCAGTTGTCTCTGTTCCATTGTAACACAAGAGTGAACTGTGGTAGTACACCATTATTGTGTTTGAAAATTTGTATATATCTTATTTTATATTTTTTTAGGGTCGAAAAAAAATCACAATCATAAATGGGGTCGTGAATAAAAAAAGTTTAAGAAGCCCTGACTTAAACAATTAAGTATTTATTATATTTGTATTAACTAAAACATAAATATATATATATTTTATAAATCAAATAAGAAAAGCTATTTTTTGATTTAATATCCAAAAAATTATTAAAAATTTATTTTTTTAGTATTTTGAATGAAAATTTTCTTAAGCATATATTGCGATATACTGTATATTGATATAATGTATGTTCAACAAGTTTCAAAATTGGTCTGTAAAATAAAAAATATCAATGATACAATTTTTTAAATTTTCATGTGTTAAAAAACTTAGAAAGTACAGTAATACCTCGACTTACGCAAACCCGGAGTTATGCGATTTACAAATCTCGTCGATTCGTCTTTTGTTTGGGCGCCACGCAACTCTTGATTACTCACTCCCCCCACACTATTGTTCAGCTTACAGCCTTGAGAGACTCTATGTGGTGATTTCTTGTAACCGTGAACAAATCAAAAGACGAGATAAGATTAACGAGAACATTTATTAGCTTACATACATCCTACTTGGATTTTACATAAATTGCGAAATTATACCCTGACTTACGTGAATTCGACTTACGCGGTTATCGCTCAGTCCCACCTATCGCGTAAGTTCGGGGTATTACTGTACACGAAACTTTGTATGAAATATATATCATGTTAAAACAAGCTTTCAGGAAGAACTTCAAATAAAATCAAAATATCACAAGTGGCATGACTAATTAGAAACTGTACAGAGGCATCTCGGAATTCAAATTCAATTCATTCCTAGAGAACACTTAAGTTCTAATGTAATTTTTTCACAAGAAATAAAGCAAATTACTGTAATCCTTTCCTAAACCTCAAATAGATCCATTTTAATTCTAGAAAATCCTAATTTAAGCTAAAATAATACAAGTATATCCCTTAATTAGTGCAAAAAATGATGAAAATAAAAAATAAAATTTTGAAGAAATGCTTATCTTCACATAAATGCACTAAAAAGTGAAAAATAAATTTTCTTCAACTTACACATTATTCGTGGTGTTATGCAATCAAAAATAAGTATGGAATGCTCATGGGAAGTCCATAAAAATTATTAGAAAGTGTAACTAACAATATTTCTAAATATGAATGTCCAACACTTATATTTGGTTGCATAATACAAAGAATACTGTTAAAACTAAACAATTTTTTTTTTACTTTTTAGTGCATTTATATGAAGAATTTGGAGGTACCTGGGTCCCACCTGAGGCAGCTTAGACTGAACACGCTACACCACGACCTGCAAGTCGTGGGCCTACACCCAGACCAGGTCCATGATTGGGCCAAATGGAGATTCAAAATAAAATCCAGGTGTGCCGACCCTGCTGTTAAGCAGGACTAAGGCCAAAGAAGAAAAAGAGAGTGCATTTATATGAAGAAATGAAAGACAAGTATTTCTTGAAAACCTTTAAAAATACAGACAGCCCTCAGTTTACGCTGCAGTTGTGTTCTCACAAAAGCTGGTGAAAATTGAATTGGCGTAAAATGAACCCATATTTACAATGAGATATAGGGTTAGGTTCTACGCAAGTAAAAAATAAGCAAATAATTTTGTTTATTAATACAATATAATACAAAATACATATAAATTTATTTTTAAAATGTATTTTATCATAAAATAAAGTGAAATGTTTTTATTAAAAAATTTTAGTTTTGGATCTTTTACATTTTTCAGAAAAAAATATCCATCTTTAATTGTTTACATTTTTGTTTTCTTTCATTGAGAATTTCAGAATAAGGTCAAATGGATGCAATGATGCTCTTTTTTACATTTGCACTTTGCTCTCAATCATTGTCTAACTCATTAAGTACATCCATCAAACTTTCCATAGTTGAAAGTATATGCTTTAGATCGGCTGTTTTCATAATTCTCGGGAGTTTCTTCTTTGTCGTTCTTCTCTATGTTGAGTCCGCAGCTCATTCAAATTTAACGGTTCGTGAAACGTTCTCTATTGGTCTGGATCTGACCGATCCCAATGAGCCACGATTCTGCCACCACATGTGGTGTTGTAGTGGACTCGTATCTAGCTAGGATTGGTCAAATCTAGCATAGGGAAAATCGGGGAATTGCGCAGCGGTGTTATTGTGAATTGGCATAAACCGAGGGCTACCTGTATTTTATTTTCTTCCTTTAAGTTTCATATATGTAACATAGAATTATTGAAATTCATATTCTTTTAGCATTTAATTGGGGAGTAGGTGAAAAATTGAGTTTTTTTTTTATATAGACAGTAGGATAAAAAAAGGAACAATAGTTTGTGCTACATTTAGTGCCCTTAGATTACTTTAGTTATAAATATTTAAGAAATTTACTAAATGAAAAAAAGGCAAAAGAAACCCTGGTTAATATCTATTTTAAAAACATTGGCATTTTTTTTGCCATATGTTATCCTATTTTTACAAATTTCAATTCTTTGCTAATTGCTAAAATTGTTTGCAAAAAAGTATTGTTAATAATAGTTCTGTATTATCATACAAAAAAAAAAGTTCCAACATGTATCAATGAATTTATAAAAGTAAGAGATTTTCATTGTTTGTAGCTGAATCTAGCAAAACTGCTGCATCTTGTGTACCCATACAGATATACACCCTATAGAGTATGGCTGGTTGTATGTTTCTCTTTAAAGATGTTCAACCTCTGGTGCATTTGAGTTCAGAGTTACCACTGTAAATTGCTATACAGTAACTGATAATTACCATAGCATATGACAGATTTTGACATAAATGGGATGTGCAGCAATTTACTTGAAATGATCCAAAAATGCCAACATAATAATGATATTCTATCACAATAATACCAGGACAGTCATTCAAATCATTGCTTATGTAGCAAAATACAAAACTATTGTTCTGCAACACAACCATTCTTACATCTGATTTCATACTTTAAACATTAAATTCAAATACATTAATGAAAACAAAATTAACTATTTGTTCATACCAAAAAATTAAAATGACTTATCTCGCTTCACCCAGATTCTTTAGGTTGTTGATACCAGTTTTATTATATGTAGTGTTAGTGTTAGTTCGATATAAATCAAATACCAAGTAACTAATAATGGACAAATTTCTTCCTTGGACCAGTTTTACATTTTCATCTTCTCATTTACATAAATTAGACTCTTATTACTTTCCATTATGTTTTAAATGTAAGAGTGAATCTTAGAGAAATATAATCATGCAAGGAGCTGATTTTGACTTTTGGTCAAATGAACTAAGCCAATTCACTTTTTAGAATTTAAACTACATTAGAATTTAAATTTGTTTCATCCACACTGTGTTGCTTAAGCTGGTTTAGTATACAATATGAATAGGGTATTAGGTTTTAGGGTATACTAAACAGTTTTGCTGCATCATTGTGTGTTCTACCTAGAACACACAATGATGCAGCAAAACTGTTTAGTATACATATGTTTAAAAATGTAATGATGGCCTGGATTCACAAATACTTTGTATCGTAACTTATGACAAAATTCATCCTAAGCAAATATGAGATGTTTTGCCAGATGCAAAATGTTTTGTATTCACAAAGCACATTGTAACCTACAATATTGTAAAAAGTCTCATAAACTACTACAATATAGGAAATCCTAGTTAATCTGAACTCTGACAGTTTGAAATACCATTAGTCCAAACTGATATTTGCATATCACAGTTTGGACATAATTTTATGTCCAAACTGTGATATGCAAATAAATGTTAACTTGTTCATTTATTAATATATCAAATAGTCTTTATACCACATGAAAACAATAGACCAAGAACAACTCTAATCTGGTCAACTTTGCTTTTTCAGGTGTCATCTTACCCACAGATTACCCCTATTTTCTCTTCTTATAAAAAAGGACTGGTTTTGAGATTGCAAGATTGGGCTACAAGTAGAAGAGTAAGATATTTGTAGGACTCTAGGCAACTTAATAATAAATAAATAAATGCAATAATAATAATAATGAATGAAAATAACATTCTGTATATATGGCTGTATTCCATTTGCTTAATAAATTACACCAGTTATATGGCATTTGGCATGACTGGTACAGAAATATGCAAATCTTTGATAATTTGAAACTTGATAATTCAAAGTCACAATTATTTTGTCCCTTAAATTTTAAACTAATGAGGATTTTCTGTATCTAAGAGTTTTTGCAAGTATATGTATTGATGGTTAAGTATTTGGTTGTATTGACAGATAATCAATTCAAGTTTTTTCTAAACTTTTCTGATTCAAAACTTCTAAGTTGTTATGAAATGATGAAAAAAATCCATAGAATTCTTCATGGTGGAATTAAAACTGTATAGAATATCATCCAAAAATAACATTTAATCAATGAATAAAAGTTTATCTCATTTTTTTTAAGCCAAAAAAAGTTAGTTTGTCAATTTCTTTCAAACTTCAATATTTCTATTAATATAACTATCAGGGTCAATTTTCAGTAGATTTCATTCTACACCTAAATTGGTTACATTTTTACGTATTCATAAATAATTAATCTGAAAAGAAAGTAATTTCTATCCAGTTTAAATTCTAAACAAATAAAATGCTATCTTTCACCAAACAACAGATTAAGTACCACATGTAGCAAAAAAATTCTTAAAGAAACATCATCCTATTTGGTCTATTAAAATGGAAGCAATCAACGGCGATGCCATAAGAAACATACTTGTTTCAGTTTCTTCTATTTTCTCATAAGTGCTACAATGTGTTTTATGAATACAAAATATAAAATATTGTTAGTTTCTCGTAACTTATGATACTGGAGAGATACTATGTCATATCTTACAAAACATTCATGAATCTGGGCCCAGGATTAAACAAAGATTTTTCTACAGATGTTCTTGTATCCAGCAAGATATCTTGTAAAGATTGTTTTTACCTAAGAGAGTAAGTACTCCCTTAGACATACTTATACATTTAACTTTAAGCTCTGAAAATTTCTTCTTTATCTGCATCAGGAGATGAAATTGTTTTTACCTCTTAGGTTACAATGGAAACTTGTATAGTTAATCAACTAAAATTTTGAAATTGTTTCATTGTTTCTAAATTGATCTTTAAGATATTTTTGAAAAGTATTTTCTTCAATACTTTTTGATTAATTTGGTGCATCTAAACATGCTTTTTGTCTTCTTCCCGACACAGTTTACATCAATTGTCGTATAACAACTGCATATACTTTCTTCATCTTTGAATGATATTGTAGTACTATGAAGCAGTGTTGAAATTGCAACAGCTTATCATGCATACACCATTAAACAAAACAAATTTGTCTCAAGTCAAACATTTTTTAAAGTAGTATTTTGACTAACAAATGTTCTGTACACTGTTTTACCTTTAGAAAAATATTTTATGCAATGGTTTTGTTGAATTACTCTGTGTCAAGCCTTATTCTCACAATCTAGTTCCTAATAATTTTTTCCTTTATCCAAAGGTTGGAGGGATTTTAAATGAAAGAGAGTTCGAATCAATAGAACACAGACAAAATAAATCATTGGAGAAAATGTATTTAAGCTTGAGGACAACTATGATAAAAAGTATTAACTAAGTTTCTTTTATCTTAACATTTTTTATTTAACCTGTTTCTGGAACTTGTTTGACTTCATATTTATATAATGTAATTAACAATAATAAAGATAATCTACAGCCAAGTAATATTAGCATATTCAAACTATTATTATTATAAATAAAAACTTGCACTTGTAAACAACATACCAAAAATTTTCAGAATGAAGCCAGGAGCACACGTGTAAAATTCTGTGGCAAAAAACTGAATCAGAAATCAGCTTTCGGTTCAGTTTATGTTTTACGCTTTTATGCCAGAACACACATATGTAAAAATTCTGGCTAAATATGAAACGCCACTGCCACCAACAGTACTAATTTTATTAATTTTTTCCTCTCATATAAGCTATCTATCTCTTTGTACCTTCCATTTTTTCTCCACTTCCTCTGCTATAATATAGAAAATTTAAATTAATAGACTCGTATTCCGAATTCAAATAAAGAACACGTGATCTAACTACTAGGCATATTTATCAATTCTACTAGCCCTACCTGTTATTTGAAATTTTGCACTTATAGCCATCCATAAACATAGTTTAAATATCGTGTCTTTATACATGACACTGATGTAGTCAAACAAATTCAATAAACTCCTCTATTTCATTTATTTTTTGTTTCTTCAAGATTGTCGCAATTGTAGGGTTAACCCTCAGTGCCGCCATTGTTAGAATAAAAACCATGTGTCCCACATGTCTATTTTGATGTCACAGAAAAGACTTCTCGTTATTGGAGGAATTTTGGCGTAAAAAGTAGAGACATGCTCTACTCTATTTTCAGTTCTGTTTCAGCCAAAATTTAAGAAAAATTTTTACGCTTTCTATTTTATGCTAGATTTTTATGCCGAATTTTACGCACGTGTGTTCCTAGCCTAAATAAATCTCTCTTCAGGGAAAATTTTACAAAAAACTTTTCTTAAAAGAAATTAAAAACACTTGAAAGCTTTGAATTTATTAAATTTTTTAAAAATTTTATAATATAATCCCCCAAAAACAGACTTAATACCTGAAAAGTTGAGAATGCAAGTCTTTATGTTTACAATTTCAATAAAATCTTTTTCTTTTTGTGGATTTGTGAAAATTTGGAACGCCATTATAGACGTCATATAAAACTTTCCCAAGAAATAAGTTAAAATCTCAATTCTACCGTTTATGAATTTTCTACAAGTGTTTCCCCAACCCAGTGAACACAAAAGAAGTCCGTAAAGGATAATAAATATAATAAGCAATTTTCCAGTTTTATGTAAACAATTCATAAATTTCTAGACTCAAGTGCTCAAAAGCTGTTAACTTTTACTTCTTTATAAACCTCAATATTTTACCTATTTAAGTTTGGTTACTTTACTTAGTAATAAAGATGCAAAGTAAGTTAAACTGCAAATTAATAATTACAGAGAAACCGTTGAAAAACAGATAACATCGGACCAGACTAGTTTGCGACGACTTTGCATCGAAACACACAGTGCCTCACGCAAACAGGGAGAAACAAACGGTCCAGTCATCACTCTGCTGATGCCAGAGAGAAGCAGAGGCCCAGAAAGTTTACCGACCACGAAAAGCCACACGAGCATTCTCTGGACGACATCGGCCAGCTCGGCACGGGTGAGGCCACTCCTCACATTTTGGGCTCCGACACAACGCAAGGTCGACGCGGCAATCCAGCCCAGACGACACTTAACTATTTTCAATTTAAATAAATTTAGTAGTACAAAACCCGAGAAAGGTCAAGAACGACGCGGTAACTCATCACAAATCGTGCCGAAGTAGCAATTTATTTTATATTTTGATATAATCCAACAGTCGTATTTATATACGAGCGATAGAGTTATATCACGATATAAAAAGCACCCAAACTTAACTGTATTTATTACCAGTTAAAATCAACATTTTAATAACAACAATGCAATTAAAAAATATTAATATTAATAAATCATAATAATAAATAAACTAATTTACGACGAATATTTTGTAAAAAAGACATTTTAAACTGTGTAAAGTCTTCGGCCTTATATAAAACTATGGAAATCATTTTTATGTAAGGGGCCCGGTAACGTTCATTTACACACAAATGAATGCCAATTCCATTAATTTACTTCTCTCTTCGTTGTAATTAATAAATAAACAAAATTCGACGTATTTAAATTGAAAAATCGTCGACGAAACTCGAATTAAAGTGAGAGTGATGACCCGAAAATTAAATTTTGAAGAAGAAAAAAAAATTAAACCAGACGAACAAAGCAAATGTTAGGCCTAACATCAATCGCCGATTACCCGAGTTAAATCGGCCCGAAGACTTATTCTATTCGTTTTAATTACTTTAATAACAATCGAACTCTCCTCAATTTTCAAAAAAACACTCGATTTATACATCTAACGAGCCATTTATTATCATCTTTTACCCCCAAAGTTGTTAACTTACCTCCATTTGCTCGGCCATGGCGTCCTATTATGGCAGACGCACGTGCATATTGAAAAACAGGTTTGAATTTTTTTCTAATTTATAATTACTTTTTATATCGTAGTTTTCTATAAAATTATCAGTAAGTTATTTTTAAAATATTTTAAAATAATAAAAATGTTATTGTTATTACTTTAATTTTAAATTGTTCTTTTATTTTTTTTTCCCGATAGAGGGATAAAAAATCGATTATTAAACGACTTATTCATGAATAATCGATTATTTTTACAGCTTTTAATGAAATAATTTATGGTACTTTATCTTAATGGAAACAGAGAAATATTCTTTGTAAAATTTCTTAGAGAAACAAAAAATATCTAATTAATTAAAATCGCGAACATCTAATAATGGATCAAACACCGCGCCAATGGATCAATATGGCGACCGTGGACGTACCACGTTTCTTCTTATCAATTACTTTTAAATATCAGAAGTATTGATGACCTCTAGAAATAATCGTACTTAAATTATAAATTTATACAATTTTCTACTTACACCAACTTTAATTTTGGGGTTTAATATCACTTTAAATATTTTCAATATGCACATGGGTTATAACTTTATAACAAAGACTCCAATTTAATTTCAGCTTCTTGATTAAATTCACTTTATTCTAAGGAGCGATGAGCGCAGTATTTATTTTTGAAATTTTATTGATTTTTTTTTAAATGTAAATCACGCATCGATTAAATTATAAATATAAAATGCAAAGAAGACATTTAATCTTTCAAAATGGTAGAATTTTCAATACTTTATGTAAATCTTTACCTTCAGTTTTTATACTGAAGAGTTGTATATAGAAGACAGAATTTGCTAAAATTCTACAAAACTCAGAAAAAATTGTACCCATAGATACAGGAGTAGTATAAGGCAAAGAATAACTAATCTAGAGATTAGTGATTATTCATATTCCTTTGCAAACCACATCTATTGAATCTTTAAAATATATTCTTGCATTCTTAAAAATATTCATTAAATTTTCTATTTTCAAGGAAAGACTATCGTTCCATGATCTTACAATGTAAGAGGACCTGTTCTTCAAAATGAAGACATGCCTACTATTGAATACTATACATGACATAGCCGCCATTTTAAGTCAAAAAAATCTTTCCTTTCTTTAACACATCCGCAATATCCTTCTTTTCATGTAATTTTCCTACAATAAGAGTCTTGATGTTCTGGTAAATCGGGATCAAATCCTGATGAAGAAGCCCCATCAACTATTTATGAACGGGAATTTTACTTTCTCGGCTGTTATATAAATAGGCCCTCCACGAGACAAGCGGTCTTCGTTCCCTGAACACTGGGAGTTCGGTCGTGGGTTCGCGCCTCGCTCGGAAGGGGCTGGCTAGGTGGAATTTTCCGAGTTTTCTCCACGTCTGTAACACCTAAATAGGAGCCAGTTTCCTTTAGAAAGACCTCCCGGAAGGCATCCTTCCTAGGCAGATCGCCCAAGTGTTGCTTTGCCGTTACTTAACCAACCAATTTTTTTTTTTTTACCCGGAAAAGTATTGAAAATCGTGTCGAATTTGATTCTCAGACGTTTTTGCAAATTTTGATGTTTTTAGCACTTTTAAAACCAAAACCTGAAATAACAGAAAAATTCCCGTGATGTGTGTTTGTATTAATGTCTATTTCGTTTAATATTTCGGGATGGCGTAAAGATTAAGAAACGAAATTTAGCAATGTAGCTTGTATATAAATGGAATTTATAATTAATGATTGAAGTATAAGAGATAGAGAGTCTCATGTACCATGTTTTGATTGCGGTGGACTTAATTAAAATTTAACGTCAAACAACCACCGAATAACGTCGGGCTACTTTTAAATAATATTTGTCTAAATAATTTGTCACTAGACGGAGACGTTAGGCGCCATCTCTTATGAAATTTAATAATTAAATTTATATTTATTAAATAATCTAGAATATTTTGAAAGAAAACTGGTAGCATAATTGGCAACGAATCCGCACGTAAGCGGGAATTGTGGGTTCAAATCCCTTGCCGGGCCGAATTTTTTCTTCCAGAATATTCTAAATTATTTAATAAATATAAATTTAATTGTAATTATTAAATTTAATAAGAGATGGCGCTATCTTCTAGTGACAAATTATTTAGTAATTAATAATCGCGGAAAAGTAGCCCAATATAATCCGGTGGTTGTTTGGCTTTACAAATTTATCCGGTTACGTGAAGCTGTTTATATGAAAATTTAACTGAATGGCTTTATAATTTCTAAAACAAACTCATTTTTATCCTCAAAAATAAGTTTAACTTTTTGAAATAACTAATAATAAAAAAGCTATTTTTAATAACATTTCATAAGGGATGGCGCCAAACACATTTTTTTTTAAACTTTAAGCTATCGTTATAGTGTATTTTTTGGCGGAAAGTTATTCAATCAATCGAGAGATTTTTTATTCATATTTATTGACAATAGGACGACCGAGTCATTAAAGTACAGCCTACAGTTGTAGGGGACCCGGGGAAAAACCGGGGACCGGGAAAATCCAGGAGATATTAAGGGAGTGGTTCGACCCAAATATATCAGGCATCCTCACTCATTACTCGGCCTTACCGTTGTGGGCCTGGCTAAACCCACAACGAGTTTGGTAAGAGATCGATTATCTTTGGGCCCACAGAGGAAAACCGTAATACCCATTTTTTCCACCCATTGTTATAAAGAGTCGATTGTATTGTTAATGGAACGAATTAAAATTTCTTTCGGCATCAGGAGAAAATTGAAATATATCTAGAAATTATCTATTGACAGCGAATATTTAATTGTATGCTTCACTTGTGCACGAATATGCCGAAAATAGTTTTTTAAAGTTTTTTTTCATCCATCGAATATAAATTGCAGACTTCTATATTGTTTAGCGAATATATTATGATATTATGCACGTGTTTATGCACATCAGCAGTGAATAAAATACTGTATCGTATATTCTCGAGTATCAAGAATATCTTTACAAAATTATCCAACAGTCAATATGCTCGATTAATTAAGTCTATTATTAAGGACGTTGCTTACATTTTTAGTAGAAAGTAAAAATATATTCAGTTATTGGAGAATTAATAGTTACATTTAAGAAAAATTTTTTTGTATAATTTATTAATACACGTGGAATAAATTAGTTTTATGCAAGTTTTTGTTCGGTTTAAAGTAATTTTAGTAACAATCAAAATTATTCTGGTGCATTGATCACGTCAGACAATCGATAATAGGCTACATTATAAAGATAAACAAGTTTCCTTCCCTAACAAGTTCCGTGTTAGGGAGCAGAAAATTTATTGAAAAATTCCATTTAAATAAGGGAAAATTAAATCATGCGTCAGTTTCTATCCGCTGCTTAGTTTCATTGTGAGTTAATTAGAGAAGAATTTCTAAAAATTTTTTAAAAGAGGAATTTTCTGATAATTTGATCAACAATGCGAAGCTTCTGGAAGATAATTAAATAAAAATCAATAATCCAGTAAACCTGTGCCTAACTGAAAAATTTGATAATGCTCAAATGTACGTAAAACCATTGTCTATCAACAATGGTCTTCAGCTTTTATCGAAACTCTCAAAACTAGTGTTTTCGTAATTTCATCATTATTAATTCTTCATAGTTTCAATAATACTCGTAATGGAGGAAGGCGAAATATCTTGTCCCGTTTGCATGATCAAGCCAATTCTGTCTGTTTCCAAAATATTTGGAGTTCACGTGTTATTAGACTGCAGTTGCCAGAGCAGAGTATCTCAGGGAACAATTAAGATTGTATTGTATAGAATTTACTTGACTGTTTTAGAAACTTTCTGGTGGTTTAGCTTTATCAATTGCATGTTAATCTTCTTTAATCGTGGTATATTTTGTAACGATTTAACAGATAAAATGTTCGGTGATGAGAAAATAATTTTCGATTTTCTCTGGTTGATGTGTGCTTTATTTTTTGCAGTCATGCATACCACATTGAATAGAAGAAAGCTCTCTTTCTTCTGCAAGGAAAGCTCATATATTGGAGAACATAAAATAATGGAAAAGCTAGAAATGTATTCTATTAGAATATTAAATTCAATTTGCTTCACTTTATTACTGTTTAAGATAATAACGGATACTTATGTGTATCATTTTATGAAATTAAATTTCAATTCTCATTCGGAAGCATTTACCTGCGCTTTGTATTTCGAAATTTTCTTCAGTATGATTTATTCGGAGGGAAGTGTTATAGGATTAGAGTACTTTTCTTTATTTCTCATTGTCCAGAAAAGATTCGATTACTTAACAAAAGCCTTCTTGCAAATTTTCGAAAATCCAAGAAATTTAATGAGAAGATTGAATGGCTTGATGAACAAACACACAGAATTGTTGTATCTTGTAGAGGACGTCAATGATAAACTTGTATTATTTCTTCCGATTGTTTATGGATATTTAATGTATATGAGCTGTTTCTCTATGTGTGCATTCTTCTTCGTAAATATGAGCATTTCCATAAAGATATTATTCGCCTTAATGTCGATTACATGTATCTCCGGAACTCTCTCACTCGGTTATTTTGCATCACGTTTCACTGCTAAGGTAAGATTAAAACTAAAATCTCCATAATTTCATATATAATTCGTTTTTTATTGATAAAGCGGGATAATGTTTGCTGATTATATTACAGATATATGGAAAATTGAATGAAATGGAAACGTTATCTTCGGCTAACTTGTCTCTGGAAGATAAATTAAAAGTAAATTGTTGATTATTACAACAGTTTTATATATAACTTTATAAATATAATCTTAATAATAATTTTGGAATGGTAAAATAAGGTTTATGGAAGTGGAGAGTGTGGAGGGAAATGCCCTTACTACAGCATATTAGGTGTTAGACATGGGAATAACAGGTAAACTTTACCTGATCAGCCTGTTGGCCAGTGGTCTAATCCATCATTTTATGGAAGTTTCAGGCTTGAGATTTTTTAGGACTCTTTTTTTGAAAGTTATACGTAATAAATTTTTTAAAAAAGTTAGTATTTTTATCCTTATAGCTTTCTCTAAATACTATAAGAAGTTTTAGTGGATGGCCTCCCATTGTTTAAAGAATTCCCCGAACAGCCTATTATAAAATAAATGATAATGTACAGAATTTACTGTTGATTAATTTATACTTTGTTTATCCAGAATAAAGAAGTATATATTCGTAATATTATTTTTTGTTTTTTATTTATTGGCAGTTACTGGATTTCATGAAAAGATTTAGTAAAGTTCCCATAGGAATATCTGTAGGGGGATTTTTCCATGTGAAAAAGAACGTCATCATCAGGGTAAGTTCGGATCGTGATTTTTACAATTACTTCTCTCTTCATCTATATAATATTTTCTTTTTTCAGGTTCTTACCGCAATGGAATCCATGATATCGACATTAAACTCATTGTCAAGTAAAAGCAATACGAAATCGTGTTCTCGAGTGAAATCATATTTAAATGCTACAGAGTCATCTGCACATTAAATGTTTACTTTGTATAACCGTGAATAAATTAGTTTCTGTTGACGTTTTTTGATCTGTATTTGTTCTTTAACGATAATTTTGAGCTTTCTCTTTGAAGATCTTTTTCACTCTTACCGGTCTGTTGGCATTAAGACGATCTTTTATATAAGTATTATGGGTTCGACCAAGCCCACAATGGAGCAGTCTGACGGTGAGGGAAGGAGCATCTTATTCGATCCCAGCTCCCCAGAGCAGTAGGCTGCCATCCAAGTCACTTGACCATCCAGCCATTTTTAAAAATCCAGTACTAAATCTGTTGGTACCATTTAAATGGGTTATGGAATAAGAAAATTTTATACACGGGAAACTGTCAAAGGGGCGTTACTTTTCGGGATAATTTTCTATAGAAAACTGACTCTTCTTTACATGCTACAAATATATTAGATGCCGAGTGCTTGGATTTAGTCGGCCACTCGTGGGTTCATGTACCATTTGAAATCTCGAGTTACGATATCTAGACGTAGATAAAAATGCCAATACGTATTAAATCGTCATCGGGCACTTTTTCCTGTTTTTTGGTCTCGTCCCACTTTGTGACCACTAATGTTTGTTTAGGATGCTCATCGTGAGTTCGGCGAGACCACCAATGAGCGCGGCCAGATGGCAAAAGAAGAGATCTAATATAAATTATGTAGGAAACACCCTCGATGAAAAATTCTTTCATTACTTCATCCTGACGGCCGGATGGCCGAGTGGTCAAGGTGGCATTCTACCGTTCTAGGGGACCCACTACTGAATATATCAAAAAATCACCAGGAAATTTTCGGGGTGATCCGACCCAATATGTCGGCACTCCTTGTGAAAATGGTTGTATCAATAATGGGCTTGCAAAAAAGAGGCCCTCTTAGTGCCCACAGAGCAAAAAGAGTTAAAATGAAAGTGGCTCAATTAAACGTATTTCAGTATACGACTATATTTCAGTACAGAAATTAAATCAAAAACCTCGAAAACAATGACAAAATCGGCATTGTTCCAAAGCTCCCCGTAATTAGAGCTAGGCAATTGAAGAGCTAGGTAATGTGGTGCCATCTAGTGTAAATGAGAGACGTAAATTTGGTTTCTTTTTCTTAGAACTGGGATAACTTTTCAGTAGTTTGACCGAAATTCACCGAAGTCTGAAAAATATCAAGCAACTGTCTGGATTTATATTCCAAAAAATAGCACCCAAAAATGTCAAAATACTTGTTTGTTATTAAGTGCCAAACAGATGAAAGTCCACACTTTCGTTGTTTTGAATACAGTATATCTTTTCGCACATTTAATTATATTTTTCAAAAACGCAATGTATTGAGCATTTTCCCATCAAAACAATCGAAATCTAACGTGAAAGTGTTTTTTAAAAACTTAAATAATATGTGAAAATGTTACCTCAGTAGCCTGGGCTTTGCCCAGGCAATTAACGTTTTGATAATTTATGTAATAATAGGAAATGGACGAATTAATAATACTTAGTTTTATAAAAATTAAAGCCAATATCATTCGTATTAGCAGTATCTTCTACTTACAGACTATTAACAGAAAACCATATGTACGATCCTTATATGTAATTTTCAAATTAAGCATACCGTTTAAGATTGACCGTTACAAAATTCAAATTATTACCTTGCATAAAAAACAAACTTGTGAATTATTTAGAAAAATACGATTAGTTATCAGATTTTTAAAAGTGTTACAATTCAATGCTATCAAATTTTATGTTTAAAACTTAATAGAATTAATTTTAAAAATAGTCCACAAAAATTGTCCCAGTAGTTAACGGGATTAAACAAGTAGAGCCAAGAGAGCTTTTCACACCAAACTTTTACTTCTCTATTACTTTACATTTCATACTGTTTCTGAGTTTTAATCTCGACTACAGTCATGATACCTTTAATGAGCTATTCCGAAATCACTTGAAAACTGTATTGAATGCCATCTTGTTATTTTAATTACGATTACATCCTGATCTCGATCAAACCGATCCGATATCCAAATACAAATAAAAGGCTAAATTCACCACCTTTGCAGAATATAACGATTTTCATTGTTCACTACATATTGCACATTCTTTTTATTAATACAGTAGAGTCTCCAAAACTCGGCCTAATGTTAACCGAAGGGTGGCCGAGTTTGTGAAAATGCCGGGATATCGGGAATGGGGTTTAAAAAAATAAGTACGAATGTTTCCTCAGAAAATACTGTAATGTACTTGTATGTATTGTTTACTTGAGAATACAATAGAGAATAAACTGCCCAAATACCCTTAAACAAAGGAAAAGTACGTACTTTATGAAGGCATAGAGCCTTTACTACATGAAAATGAAAATTAATGAATACACTGTGTACAGTAATTTACCTGATAAGACAGACTTCAGAAAAATACTTTATGAGGCATAAAGCTGTCTATGATGAAAATTAATTAACTAAGGATTTTTTTGCCATGCCAGGGTGTGGCCGACTTATCCAGACCTCCGGGTTATCGAGTGCCGAGTTTTCGAGACTCTACTGTATAAACTTTGATCTCATCGCTTGACGCATACTTTCTTGTTTATACAAATAATCTTGCAATCATCTAATTTGTATAAATTCCCTTATGTTCAGAGACCGATCTTCATTTTAACTAAATTTTTTTCATGATTTTAACTAAAACATTTTTCATGATAATTTCGAACTTTTAGAACTTGTTATCATGTAAAATGTAATCAACTGAGTAATGAATTCAAAAGTATACTGAAACAAAATGATAATTTTTAGCAATATAAATAACAGAAATAAGGTTTCCTACTATAAAAAATTCATTTACTTTCACGACTGCTTCCTTGGTAAAGAAGAAAAAATTGTTACTTCTGAAACCCACTTCGGCCTTTGCAACGTATAACAACACTAGTACCTAAGGATAGAAAATTCAATATTAAAATATTCTTAATATATTTTTAAGTTTATATAATTTTAAATTAAAAGAAAATTAAATATAGCTAATGTTTTAATAAAAAATTAATTAATTAAAACTCTAAGAAATTATAAGGAAATGTTCACAGTTCGTTCGTCATCTTCATTCTGAAAATATATGTCCATGATGTATGAAACAGATCGGCGCATCTATATCATAAAATTATCCGTTATTAAAGAAATGAAAAATGCTACATTAAGATAAAATTTGTTGCAATTAAATGAAAGTATCCTTAGGACTTACGTTAGAAGGTATTCTTGCCATGTATAAGAAGTAAGTTAATACAGCAATCAGAAGAATAACAAAGACAAGTACGAAAACGAAAGAATAAAAGTTAAATGTGATGTAAAGCAATACATAAATACATGCAACGCATCCTATTGGAACGAATACTGTAATGACTAAGGCATGAATCGTTTGACAAAGTTTATCAACAAATTTAATAAAATAAACAACAGAAGATAACTCGAATAATGCTGTTTTATTTTCTAAACCTCCTTTCAAATTTTCATTTATATCCAAGATGAATGTTTCGAGTAAATGAACGGGTAGAAATGTTATGATCCAGGCAAATCCTATGGTATAACAACCAACGGTACTGAAAATATAAAGGCTGAACACGATGTGAAAATTACAGAATATTTCTTGAATGAACGTCTGATGACGACTGCGATAAAAAGTGTAAAATGTACAACAAGCGATACACCATATCACAGCAAGAAAACTGAAATAAAACACGATAAAATCTTGATAACGTTGAAGTTTTACGTAAATTCTACTTGCGCATTTGACTCGTTCGTCCGCAAACTTGATGGCTTTGAATATCTCATTAGCGTTCGTGTTATAAACGTATAAACACATTACAGAAAACAAGATTAAGATTAATACTATAAACCGTGTATTTTGTCCTAAAATTTTCCAAAATTGGGGGATGCCGCAAGATTCCACCCATTCGAGTTTTATAAAAGGAACAGAAAACCCTTTTGGAATCAAAAAAAGAATGAGTACAATCGACAGAAGATATACCTGAAGCGTGAATATTTTAATCCACAAATGATCATTTCTTTTGGGTATAAAGATACCAAAAATGCGCAAAATATTAAAATACGGTTGAACAATTTCTAAAATTGAATTTGCCATCATCGAGTTGTTTCAAGTGGGTATTGTGTTGCTAGAGTAGTGGACAAAATGCCGTATAAATTATTCCTGAGTATTATGGATAAGCTTTTAAGATTGTTTGCAGTCTTTAATAGTGTTTGTTCGTTAATCGTATAATTAGTTGAAAGCAATTTTCCCAGAGTGTTTGATGGAAGATAATGGAATATTTATGATTATGGGTTTAAAACAATAAAGACACGTGGAACAAATAAAGTGTAGCAACTATCATTAAAGTTAATTTCATGTGATAAATCATTTTGATATTATAAGATAAGCCTACAATATTTAGTGAAATTTTGACAGTTTTATATTAATTCCAGTAGGATTGAAGGGCTACTATAAATTAACTATCCTTACTTTGGTAGGAGTCTTACAAAGTAAACAAGAAAGTAAAGTATTACAAGCAAGTTACTGAAATAACTGTTCTAATTAACTACTGTTTGCTATAATATCTCAGAGTAAAGAATTTCGATTATATTGCATTTACTATAGTGCTGTTTCAAAAATATAAGTTGTGCTTTTAATGTTTATGCGAGTTAGTCCATTGTAATGCCAATCAATTGTAAATCAATTATACGACAATTTCGTTTATGCGACATTTCTGGGACGAGAGTTTCGATACCAGATTATAGAAGGTGTTTGCCTTTTTGTGAAATTTAATAAGTTATACTCCATCTAATCTTTGCGCATACTGCTATAGATTTTGCACCTGCT
This sequence comes from Centruroides sculpturatus, assembly GCF_000671375.1. Taxonomy (NCBI): domain Eukaryota; kingdom Metazoa; phylum Arthropoda; class Arachnida; order Scorpiones; family Buthidae; genus Centruroides; species Centruroides sculpturatus. Next base: position 49,106 of record NW_019384949.1, on the reverse strand, counting down.
TTCCGTTTGTGTATTCACACTCTTTATACAGTTCCAAGACGATAGAATGAATATCCACGGTGTTAAGGTTAATTGAAAACCCATAAGTATATTGATGAACACATTACTGCAGCCTATGTTTCGCGCACCATACGTTTTTCTTTCATTTTCGCCAATTCACCGTGTATAAACGTACTGACAGGTTGGAATCTATTGTTACTCGAATTGTATGTTCTCTCCCGATTCAAATTTGTCTTTATTTATTTCAATTTGCTCTTTAATTACTGTATTCTAATATTCAGTTTAAGGTATACAGTAGCCCGTTCAGAGAGTGGCCAAGGGTAGCCTTGGCCCTTTCAAAAAAAAACACTAAAAAATTTTCCACTAATTAGAACGTATTTTTTATTTATATTGTGTCGTGTGTTATATTTCTGTACTACTTACGAATTAGAGGCCACATAAAATTGGAATTTTATTGAATTTGGACTCGTAATACATTGAAACGTGTAGAAATGAAAAGAAAATTAGGGGTTTTTTCTATTCGGGATGTCAGTGTGTGTGTAGGGGTGCACGATTTTGTTCATTCTGTTTGAAGCTTAATAACTCCTGCGTTTTTTATCGAAAATTTCTTAAATTTTGCAGGGAGGTTCGTGTAATAGAAAGAACGATGCTATTACATTTCGGTAGTTAAAGGCTGACGGGTTGGGGAGATAAAGAGGGGTTGTATGTCGATTATCGAGAAAAGTCGGATTATACTAGTTATTAGCATTTACAATTATTTACAAGTTAGAAACTTGGTGGCGCCATCTGTTATCATATTTTATTTTAAAAACGTTTATATTTTTAACTATTATAAAATAGCAAAACGCTTAATTTTGAGAGCAAGGACTGGTTTCATCAAAAAGTTATCAATGTTGATAACGAGTAAATATTTTCAAAATCCGATCCTACAGGAGATACACACGACCCCTATTATCTCCCCACCCCTTCGACCTTGATCCACCAGAATTTAACGGCATGAATCTATCTATTACAGAACCCCCTCTTAAAAATTTCATAAATTTTAGACGAAAAGCACAGAAGTTATTTAGCTTAAAACAGGGTGAACAAAATCGTGCCCCACAAACACAATAATTTCCATACACAAATTAACCCCGAATTTTTTTTTAAATTTTCGACGTTTGAAAGTGCCTAAATTCAGAAATGTAAAAATATTGGGGATAATTTTTCGACTGATCATTATATATATCAGCCGAGAAAGTAAAAATCTTTGATGGTCAGCAAATTTATAAAATAAATTTACACAATTATGAATAATTGTAAATTGATGCTTTATTAAATACAGAATAGCATTAGAATATTTTTATACAATATTTTTAATGTACAGTCGACCTCCTATAACACTGTTGATAATTCAGTTTTATATGAATTCCATGTTGTACGAGTCACTTAGATTTTACAAATACGTGTGCCGGGCTGTAAACGGATCGCATATTTTAAAATCTAAGTGACTGTACAACATGGAATTCATATAAAACTGAATTAGCAACAGTGTTATAGAGGGGTCGACTGTATTTTTAGATGCATTAGAATGTTTATACAGTAAAGTTACACATTGATATTTGATCTAATGTTATTTAACATCTATTAGAAAAGAAAATCATTGACTATTTAAGAAGTAATTTCGATTTTCATTCAGTTATCAGTCAGTATACTTAATACACTCCGTTATTTCATATACTTTATTACACTTTTTAAATGTCCTTCCTTTCTTTTAAGACCGTTTTCGCAGATACTCTCATAAGCGCAGAACAAAATTTGATTCTGCATCTGTTTTCTGTGTTGTCTGTTTCAGTTCTTTCATTTTAATTCCAAACAAAAAATGGATTAAAATTTCAACAGACAAGCTATTGTGAATGCATTGCTGAAAGGAAAACATATAGAACGAATTGTTTGCGTAATAAACACCCGAAAATTATTCGACAGTTTGTTATTATACTAAAGGGAAGAATGTAGAGACATTATTGATAGGGTGGGGAATGGTAGGCGCCACAGCGTTGGATGTCAGAATTTATCAAACGAATTACAGCTGGGACCCAACAAAATCCTCAAAGAATATCCTGACAATATCTTTCAGAGGAGAAATACTTTAATGTTGCTCAGTAGAAAAACTAGAAAACAACGGAATTTTAGCAGAACAGAAAAGGTCTATAGACATTCCTTTCGAAAAACCAAACGTGTCACGTCTAGCTAACGCTTATAAAACTCACGTTTAATGAACCGTGTCTTCTCGAAGAGGATGCAACATTTGGAAGGACAAAGTCAAGAGATGGGTGATCACGAAAAATTTACCAAGAAGAAATTCTGGAGATCTATCTGAAGCTAACGATAGACTACTGGAATCTGAGAGGTTAGGAGTCTTCGAGCAAAGGTCAGTACACGATTACTAAGTCAATAGCATTCAAACACTTGTTATTTTAAGACTTAAATTTTGCATGAAAATTTTCAACTGATTACTATTCATTCTGTGACAAGTGTGCCCAGAAACTTCGCGCATGTATCAAGACGAAATGCGGACCCATTTCAAAAAAATTAAGATCACTCTGTATATATGAATGCTAGAGATATTAAGTTTTTCAATTTTAATTGGCTGTTTTTTTAACATAAGATGTTAAAATTGAATAAAATGTATGAAATAACGAAGTATAATTATAAAAAATACTGATTATTTTTTATGACTGAATTTGCTAATACTTGCATAACAGATTTCAAAAAGTAAGCACACAAAAGAGAGCGTTGAGCTTGCAATAAACAACACGAAAGGACTTCTCAGATCTTCCAACGAAACAGCATTAAATTCAGAAACATCTGGAACTTTGCGTTGTTCAGAATAATCAATTTTTTCAATAACTCCAGCTTCGAATAAACGAGTCACTCTATATTAATCAGAATAACTAATTTTTATTATTTTATATCTTATAATAGTTAATCCCAGTGGCGAAGAACTTAATAGACTGTTGACAGTTATGTCTATTTTTTCGAAATATTAAACTATATCAAAGTATTAAAAGTTTTAATTGTAAATATGAAACAGACCGAAAAAATCACCCAAATCGTAGTTTTATTACTCTTCTCACCAATAGATGAAACGTGAGGCTAATCTATGATAGCTTCACGTTTTGCATGTAGATTTCACAGGGGCACCCATTAGGAAAACTTGAGGCTAGCTAATGCTCTTGAGCTTTGCGTTTTCATATAGCTAGTGTGTGTAGCAATATTCTAAATATATAAGGTTACGTTAGACCCTATAAAATATTATACAGTTTATACTTAAATTTTTATTATTTCAGTCTGCTTCGCCACTGGTAAATGCTAACATAAACTTACATGGAGCTTATATCCTTTTTCATAGAAAATTCTTTTCTCATTATAAAAGCCTGATAAAATGTAATAATGGAATCATCAGAAATTCTGTATTTATGCATATCTTCCGTGTTGATATGTTGTTTCATTATGTTGATGCTAGTTATAAAAGCAAAACGTTGTTCGAGAACTTGTTGCATTCCTTTAGATACGGACATAAAATTCTTATGTTTTATTAGGTTATCTTTAACGATTTTATCAATTTTAGATTCAGAATTCTTAAAATAAGAGAAATAAATCGAGTCAATAAAGTGTATGCATATAATGTAGACATTACGAAAGTAAAATTTACCTCAATCGAGCTAAATATGGCGCCTTTACCCATCATGCCACAAGTATATTCATTTTTATGAATCGCAGTAGCTAATTCATCAAAATTCTCGGGAACATCTTCCATCCGAGGATAAGTCATAAAAGACATAAGAGCTCCACTGTAACTAGATATTAAAACTAGAATCGATAGCAACCAGATTCCAATTAATAGTCTTGAAGGGAATCTCTTTATATTATTCAACTGAATACCTAAGCGAGGTTTCGTATTTTAAACGCAAGACGGTGCAATAAGTGATTATTTAACATATTAACTTACTTTTATACAAGAAAGTGCAAAACAGATTCCAAAATACTTTCCTTCTTGTCCACTTGAATTTTGTTTTGTCTCCAGAGAAATCTTTTTCTATCACTTTGTGCAAAATTAATCCAAATATTAACATAGTTGATAAGAGGACGATCCATACCTGTAAAAAACAGTAGTGTTACTTTGTTGTATCAACAGAATGGCAGATATTTCTATTACGCGAGAAAATTTAAAAAAGTGCACAATTTCAATACGAACTTTCAACGCGTATCGCCAGGACACGTTACACCATTCTATATATTCAAATTATAATAGATAATTTTAATTAAAAATGGCCGATGATATTTACGCAGTAAAAATACGTAGAGGAAATATAAGAGATCTTTACTTTTCGTAATGTCTGAACACCCAAAACAACAATCTTTCGTTGCAAAGACGACCTTTAAAAGCTATGCAGAAATATGCTAAACAGTTTAAAAACTACAGTGGTGAAAAACCAAAAATACAGTTTCAATTATTGGTTTTTCACCAGAAAACTTTTATAACTGTTGTGCATATGTTTGTTGTCCCCGATGATTAAACATAACGAAAAATGAAGACTCCTTAGGCTCTTCGACATATTTTTAGTGTGATAAATAGGTTATATACATACTATTTAAACGTTTAGTGTATGTTTTGTACGTATAAAGTTGTTATTATTTGGTCTACTTTAAGAAAAATTCATGTTTGGTGGTCGATTACCAACGATGTTCGGTTGAGATTGCAAGGTTCGTAACTGATGATTTCCATGGCTTCAGTAATTGGACCGAAATTAGCAGAAATCTACATGTTAGTTATGGACAAACGCATCATATTTTTTTGCAAGGTACTTTGCAAAGTACGTTGATGACGTATTGATTATACAGTACATAATAATGTAATAACGACACCCGTTCAAATATTAAAACAAGTCAATGAGATTAATTCAAATATATTTTAAATTCACCCAAGGAACCGAAAATTATAATAAAATAAATTATTTAGATATAACAATTACAAGATTTATAGATCACCTCGAATATTGTAAATATAAAAAACTATGTAGTGCTAAAAAAGTTATTAACTTTAAATCGTATTGCCCTATAAATCAAAAACGTAATATATATTTAATGGAAATAAGAAATATATTTTCCAGAACAACAAAAAACAGACATGGAACATTTAGCAGCTGTAAGATTAAAAAATTAATAATTATCCTATCTTTCACAATAGTTGTATAATATTAATAATTATTTTTCTCTGCAAAGTTGGTTTGCTTTTACCTTTTTTTAACTTTAAATTTTATTTCATTATTAAGGCAATGTTTTAGAACTTCGAAGTTATATACTCTCCATAAGACAGAAAAAAAGAAAAACTGATTTTTCGTCTATTTTTTCCACAATACGATTAAGTAAGAATTACATTAAATATTTTATTTACGTCGACATCAAAGTATTTTTTGAGAATTGATGTGAATTTCTGGTGCAAAGAAATTTTTTAACAAGGACATCGTTTTACAGGTTTTATCTTTGCGATTACATTATATTTTATCCGTTATTTGCTTCTTACCTCTACAGAGAAAGGCTCTATGATAGAACTCCAGTTCGAAATTTTTTCCGGAGACTTTATCGCAAATGTTATTCGGTGAAGAGCTACTGGAGATGAAAAATCCATTGCAGTGAAACGGTCATAATTTACAAATATAGTCATGTAAGAGATATCCGCTTCCTACGTACAAAAAATGAAAGTTACTACTTGATTTTTATATGACTACATTAAATAAATCAATAGATTTGTTTTTATTACAACTTTATTTAATAGCGAATACACTGACAATATATTCTACTTAACTATAAAAACATTTCGATTATTTATAAATTTTCAATTATATTTTATTGAAATTATATTTTACTATTTCTTGTGTTTAGAAACTATTTTCTGTTTCAACTAAAAATATCTGACATTTTCACAGTAAAAGATACATAGAAGTAACTAAGATGTTTTCCCTTTTCGTCATGTTTGATTATCCAAAATAACAGTCTTCCATTGCAGTGACGACCTTTTATTAGAGGCTACACCTCTACAAAAAATGCAAACAGTTTAAAAAGTTCACTGGTGACAAGCCAATAATTAAAAATGGCTGATGAAATTTACACTGTCTAATCACCAAGAACAATGGTTATTGTTCATGATGATTAGACAGGACGATAAGTAAAAACATTTCAGGTTTTTTAATGGTATTTTATCGTATTTTGCATTCCTTTTGGGCCAAGTGTTTGTTTTTTACCAAACCTAATTATAAACTAGTAACAAAAGCTTTAGATACACATTCAGTAGAAATTTCTTGAAAGGTTTTGTAGTTTTAGAAATTTTTTTAGTTCTAAACCGTTCATCAAGTATTATTTTAATAGTTTCAATCGAATTAAATTCTATTTTATAAATTGAATTTTTCTTTGCTTTTTGTATTTTCAACAAAATAAAAATTTAAAAGATTCATGAAGTATTATTGTAAAATTGCAAAAATGGAAACTAAATAAGTAGAGTTATTGTATTAGAGAGTCGTTGCAAATGAAATGGCCGTTTTTTAAAATTTAAACTTTCCGGTCTTGTAGTTCAACTTTTTCAATGGAACAGTGCTGTATGATTGAATTTAATAATGCAATATAATTAATTATATTGTGAGTTTCACATGTTTAACAGTACTTTTTCTGATGGCATGAAAAAAATCGAAAAATTTATTTTAGTATAAGTCGGGACATAATGAGTGGAAGCAAACCAAAATACTGATAGAACTTTTGGTGACGGTTGTGTAAGTGAGCTGAGTAGAACTTTTGGTGAAGTTGAATAGATGAGCTGGGTAAAACTTTTGGTAAAAGTCGTGTAAGTGAGCTGAATAAGACTTTTTATGAAAGCCATGTAAGTTAACTGGGTAAGACTTTTGGTGAAAGTCGTGTAAGTGAGCTGAGTAAGACTTTTGGTAAAAGTCGTGTAAGTAAGCTGGTTAAGACTTTTGGTAAAAGTCGTGTAAATGAGCTGAGTAAAACTTTTTATGAAAACCATGTAAGTGAACTGGGTAAGACTTTTGGTGAAAGTCGTGTAAGTGAGCTGAGTAAGACTTTTGGTAAAAGTCGTGTAAGTGAGCTTGGTAAGGCTTTTGGTAAAAGTCATGTAAGTGAGCTGGGTAAGACTTTTGGTAAATGTCGTGTAAGTGAGCTGGGTAAGACTTTTGGTAAAAGTTGTGTAAGTAAACTGGCAAAAAGGCATTAGTTCAAAAAATTTCATTTCAGTAATACAAATTTCAAAAATCAGAACTGAAGAATATCATCGAATCAGAATATCACCTGACTCTTCGAAAATCGCAGAAAGGTTGAATATAGTGAACATTATTCAACAATTTTTCCACATTTAAACATGTTAGGTAACTTCAAAAAGCTCGACAAATGGGTACCAGTGAGAAAGATAAGGAGCATTATTTGGAGTTTGCATTTCTTTAATTATATGTCACAACAATGAAAGTATTTATATGAAATTTCTTTCCATCCACCTTAATCTTCAGACTTTTTGCCAATAGATTATCATTTTTTTATACATTTGTACAGTGTTTTTGGCAAAGAAAATTTTTAAGGTAGAAGCTACAATAAAAAGTATTTTTAATGAGTTTTATGCTTATCATTCTCGCGATTTCATTAAATAATTCGTGCTTCTCAAAAATATACAGCGAGTCCTCAGTTAAATTCGTCTATAGGTTGCTGAAAATGGAGATGTTTACAAAAGCAATTTTGGATTCAAAGGGAACAGTTCAAAGGGATTGTCGAGAAATCAGTCATAAGAAAGTAACAAACTGAATTGTTAGAATCACGTTATAGTTTCTTCATGGAGTAACAGTAAAAGAAAATCAGAGATTGGCGTTAAAAGTCGATAGATGGCGCTGTGGTCAATACTGACACACAACATTACCTATCACTCCCTCCTGATCTCCCAGGAGCGAGCCATGGCAGCTAACGCGCAACCATCTCACCAGGGTGTGGCAAGCAAGCATGCAAGCAGAAACAAACTAATCTATCTAAAAACTTTTATTGTATTTGTCTGTGTTAAAACCTACAAGCGGTTAGTTTACTAATACACAGTTCTTTTATTGCAGATTATAAAAAATTAAAATACTTTAATTAAAAAGTAAATGTCAATCTTAGAATGTTACAAAAATCTTGCAAAATGTCTTTTAATTAATACGTAATTAGCAAAATACAGGAATTTAAAGTAGAGGTGAGCAACGGGTTGTTCTAAACGTTAAAAAAGTTAATCGCTAGATGGCGCATGAGCATGCTTTCCTTCCCAGACTTCACATTTTACATTTGTCACATTGCCATGCCGTAATCATTGCACCTTTCTAATTAATTAAATTAAATATTTCTTCAGCATCATTTACAGGACATGTTCTTCAATTTGATACAAGAACTGTATTTTTGGTCCAAGACATTTATTAAAAGTATTACAGCCTTAAACCGTGTTTAAATTAAAATATAGATCTTTCCTTGAAGACGTTAAATGAGGAAAAGCTGTATTAAAAAGTATTATTTGATATTTTCTTACCTTATTTGGAAGTTTTTTGACAAGTCCAGTCCAAGAACCATTTTTGTTCCGATAGCCAAAGTATTTATCTACAGGTTTTACTATGGAATATCTAATTAAATATAATTATTTATAATAAGTATTTTCGTTTCAAGATTGTAGTATTTTATACAAATCTAAAACAAGTATCATAAACATAAAAAAAATGAAATATGATAAATGCTCTTAATTAGTAAGGATAAAATAAATCTTTTCCTAAAATATCTATGCGTAATTAGAGTAGACATTTTGATTAAACATTTTAAATGCTTTTAATATCGGGATTTTACATTAATTTTAGGAAAATGGCTAAAATAATGCTTTAGCTCCAGTTTCAGAAATAAGGGCTCTGTATAATAATATAAAATTTTATATTTTAAAACGTAATAATTTATTTCAAACAACAGTTAGCACATCAAATTTGTCAAACATTGAAGTAAATTACTCAAATAATATGAAACCTTTGATGTTGATAAAATTTAGCAATGATTTTACATTAGGAATTTAAAAGAAAGCCATGAAAAATAAAAAATCCAGGTTTTTATATACAGTTACGTTAATTGCATTGATGAAATAAGCTAATAAAAAAGTAAATAATAAAAATCAGCTACACGTGAAAAGTACATTACAGCGTATTAAGGTAGTTTTATCTTCAATGCTTTCACTTGGTTCTTGTTTGTAGACCACCTCACAGTCGTTTCTTTTCACATTTAGCTGTAGTTTGCTAACAGAGCAGGTCTCAATTTCTGTTCATATGTGTTCTCCATAGCTGCAGTATTTTAATGAAAATACCTTACTCTGTCTATTACTAACAGCTCCACAATTCTCGGGAAGAAGTCAAGACAGACATGTTATATTCAAGTTTTCCACAGCATCAAAACTCACTCACAACCTGTTGTAATTTCGTGCTTTATTGTTTGCCAAGAACTGCAAACAAAAACTTTAGCTTTTCAAAACAGCTCTCTTGTCATCCTGTGGTATTTTATCAAACAGATGATGATGAATAGTTTACGAATCTGTGAATGTACAAAAATATCCTGTTTGATAGTGGCATTTCTTAATCGAATGAATAATCCCTTTTAGTATACACAGTCCTCATCTTCTTTATTCATTCTTTTTATTATAGCTTTTCATAAGTAATGGTAAAAGTAGAATCTTCTTAGACCCAACCAATGGTTCATATTGATGACTTTTACCTTTTGCCAAACGGTTTTTCTAGATGGTCAGACAGTTTTAGCGTAGAAAGTTGCATGAGTCCTACTACCCCGTTTACAAATAATATAATATTTTTTATACCATAATTTTAAGGATAGCAAGACTGCAGTTTGCCATAGATGTGCCATTACTCCTCTGTTAGTTTGCATTGAATCAACGAGATACCACGGAACTTTTTTGCTCTTTACGCCATGTGGGCCATAAGAAGACCTCTTTTAGGCCTACAATGGGGCGGCTGGGTAAAGAGGGAGAGGGCTGACATATCCGTATGGTCCACCCCTGGAAAAATACTGTACCTTTAATCGTTGCACGTAATGAGCGCAATTTGATGAAACGTCAATATAGAGTGAATTTATCTTTACAATAGTACCGTTTCTTATATTGCTGACTCTTCGTTAATTAATGTCTGGAATAATTTCAGCTCCATTGCAATAAGTAATTGAACTTATTTTTTCCACGATTTGGTGTTGTCGCGTGGCTTTCTCGCGATCACAACAAGATACAAATTTTAATACTTTCAATTTTGCAACAATTAATATTTTTGTTTATTATGGAGCAGTATCATTAAGTAAATTTGACCAATATCATTATTTGGTGAATTTATTCAAATTTTTTGCCAGTTATCATGTAGTTAATTGCCAAATTTTTGGTAGTCCAAGCATGATGTTTTCATTCGGTTCATTTTTCATGTAGAAAACATTTCTGTTTGAACGATCAGCAAAAAATTTTGATGTTTTATGAAATTTCCTTTTTTCTGATCAAAAAAGGACAAATTTCTGAATGCAAAGTTCCATCCCAGTGGCGTGCCGTCAATAGAAGCGATGGAAGCGCCGCTTCCCTCGTATTTTCTAAAAAATAAATAAATATTAATTTTAATTATATGAAAATAATCGCACAATGTTTTATTATAACCGCATTACGTATCTTATTACAAATTTTTATACTACACGTGGAAAAAAAATTGCTATTGTATATTAGAATATTAGCGGCAGAGTGGAATCTCCTGTATTTTCAGATTACGAAAAGCCAGATTTGCGCATGCGCTTTACAGAGCACCAACCTCACCCGGTGTAGCCGGTGGAAGCCTACGACCTTGGGTGAAAGCTGCACACATATAAAGATTACAACTCTGTCAAGGACCGGTTCTGGGCTGTTAGCCGCCTGCCCACTAGATATTTCGATTACGTGAATAACGAGTAGATTTATAACTTAACCCAACCGATAAGAATTTACTGGTACGTTTTTACGATAATTCCGTATAGTTGACAGGAGTTAAAAAATCCATTAAAATATTTGATATATTTCTTCGGCTCTCCGATTTTATATTACTCACGGATTTCGATGTTAAACCAGAAATATTACGATTTCGTACATCCCATCTTTAAGGGGATGTAGAAATTCAACGTGTACAATTCTTGTATAATGTTAAAAAATTAACCGTTACTTCGACAGCGTCATTTACGACTAAATTTAATGAATGAGAGAGATGCACCAGGTACAGAAAAGGCTCTAGAATTTATTTTCCTTAAATTTACGATTTATGTATCCGTTGTCGTAAAAATTTGTCTTTCCACTTTTTTCCCAAGACTACAAATATTCGAGTACAAAGTAACCGGTTTCGACTTATTTCTACTTAAGAAGTAGTTAAATAATTAAGCGATTAGGGAATTGGGGACGTAAACAAAACCCTGACGAAAGAGCCGGAATTTCACTTAAACAAAAGCCTAACCGGACCAATATCTAGCCGAGTACAGTGGGACTGATTTCTTCGTAATATTAGATGTAATAAAGACAGAAATTTTTACAGTTCAATGAAAGTGAGTAAAAGTTGTAAATTCCGGAAACTTCCGTGGACACCTGGTCTTAAAACGAATTACAGTAGTTAGAAAACAAATGACTTTTAAGTTTAACAAATTTAGATTTTTACAGCTATGGTGAGAAACGTTTAAAATTTACAACAACCCTGTCGTGTCCTTTGAGATATACTAGTGATGAGACAAAAGAGACATTAACCGGTATCGGCACCCTCGGGATTTGGCAAGCATGCACGCACCGCACACCTACCAAGACCGTCTCTGATTCCATCCACAAGCCACTGGTAGGTAGCAATTTTAACTAAATGGATTGTTTTAATATTTAAAAAGTAAAGACTATTTTATGTTATTTTTATGTACGTTTCTTCACAAAACTATATTTATAATTTTCTTTAAAAGTATATTCATACAATTGAATATTTTGTACCAGGTATGTATAATTGTATATCATCACACATTTTATTTTAACAAGTAAGTTTTTATAATTTTATTTTTAATTTTAGCCCTTATAATATAGCTAGCAATTTAGAATGTAATTGTGATATCGAAAATTTATTTCAAAAAGGTTTGACTCGAAACCATATAATGAAAAAGAAAAAATTTGTTCGACATTTTCATGATAAAATTAATGAAGATATAAAATGGCTTTGTGGATGCATAAAAATGCAAAATTTGTTTTGTTGGCCTTGCCTATTATTTTCAAATAAAATTAGTGTGTAGAATGAGATTGGCTTTGACGATTTAAATAATTTGAGTAAAGCTGGCAAAAGACACGAAAATCCTAAATCTCGCATCGATTCTTTCGTAAAATTGAAGCAATTTGGAAATCAAAATAGAATAGAATTTAACATTAGTACACAATATAAAATATATATTGAAAATTATAACCAGATAGTTACGGCTAATAGATATATTTTAAATAGTAGATGTTATCAAAGCGGGAATTGGCATTTAGAGGGCGTATAGAATCTATTAAATCTAATATAAGAGAGTTAATTATATTGAACTTGCTTATTTATTAAGTGCGTTAGATAATCTATTAATTAAAAATACATTTAGAGAAGTCTACGGTTTTTACTGGCTTATCGAACAAACGAATACGAATGGACCCTAGACCACCGCTGACTGATTGCCCCTGGAAGTCGGCTTCTTATAGAAACACAGCTTCCCTATCATCAAATGTCACGGCACGCCACTGCTATGCGGTTACTCACGGAATGTCATATTTAAAACCAATTTAAGATTTCTTCTGAGAGATGGTTTTCTGTTACACTGACTAACAATTGTTTACGTAAAATGACACTCATTTACTGTGATCGACCGAATGTCTGACTTTTCTTCTCTTCTTTATTTCAAAACCAATTGTCATGCTTCTTTGAGACCACCCAATAAGTTAGTAGACATATAGTTTACACTTATAAAAATCAACCATTCGTTTTTAACACTTGTTTTCAGTTACAGAAAAAAAATACATGGCATTGTTGTCACCCTGGACAATAACATAACAACAGAAACATTGTCGCAAAGAAAAAATTAAATTTAAGATTGCAATCTTTTTCAAATGAATTAATTTGTAAAAAAATAAAATTTACTAGTACGTATAAACATTGGAATTTTAATACTTGGTTAGGTTTAGTTTTATTGGTGTATGGCATCGCGACGTATGAACGATCTGCAGAGAGGGAGTGCCTCCCGTGAGATCTTTTATGGGAAATTAGTCCTTATTTAGATGTTACTAACGAGAAGAAAACCCAAAAATCTCCACGTGTCTAACCTGTTGGCCAGGCGCGAACCTGTGTCCAACTACCAGTGTCCAGTGGTTTAATCCACTCCGCAACTGGTGGGCATTTCTAGTTATATTTCCATATAGCAAAGCTCATCTAACTGGTGGGCATTTCTAGTTATATTTCCATATAGCAAAGCTCATCTAACTGGTGGGCATTTCTAGTTATATTTCCATATAGCAAAGCTCCATTCAAATGGCTTTGTATAATTCGACGTAAATCCTTTCCATACATCACATGGGTATTTAAAAGTCGGTTGTTTTTGTGTTGTAAACTATATTATGAAGTGAAATAAAATTTTACAAGATCTGAAACATTCTTTGTGTGCTAATTCCAGTTTGAAGTTAGCAATAAACAGAAGGTAAAATAAAATATAAAATGGTTCAAAACTTAGTTAATAGAATAACTCAAGAGAAAGAAGTGCATTTTCATATATTTCATTAAAGCATATTAAACATTTAATTGTATCTAATTATGTTACTTTCGAGATTAATTAATGGTAAAAGTTATGAGGTTGATTAAAAAGTTCCCGGACACAGTCACAAGAGGGAAAACTTTAGTGATATAAAAACACAAAGACATGGTAATTCCTCGAAATAAAGGCAATTATTAGCAATGGTCTTGACCCATTTTATTTGCAAATTAGTAGATTCCTCGGCAATACCACTTGGCTGGTTTCGATGCAAAAACTCATGAACACCATTTTCGACATCATGCACTGTATTGAAAGAAAGTTATCGCAAAAATATGTCAACGATTGAAAAAGGTAAAAATCTAATGGAGCGAAGTAAGGGTTGTAAGTTGGGTAAAGCAAAACTTTGATCTCATTCAGCTCCTCTAACTTTTCTTGGACCACTCTGGAATAGTGTGCCAAAGCATTATCGTTCTTTAGCAGTGTACGCTTTCGATTAAGCAATGCTGGATAGAGTGTGCAAGACTTCAAATGCTTTTTCCAGTTGCTCAGCATAGAGGTTGCTCTCCACAGCCTGCCAATAGGGAACCAATTTCCAATGTACTAAACCATCCAAATTCCATTAATAGTCGTCTAGACCAGGCCTGGCCAACCCGTGGCCCGCGAGCCGCCTGTAGCCCGTCACGTTAAATTGTGTGGCCCGCTAAGAGATATTATATATCTATTAAAACTTTTGTTTCCCGTTATGTGAATACCAAAACAATTAAATAAATGAAAATTTGCATGTGTGATTGTTATAATGCACAAGTGCGAGTACGAATTCCTGGTATAACAATAAAATCTTATTCATTTTGTATTTGTTTTACTTTTTTAAAAGCATGTTTGCCTAAATTGTGGCCCACCGTAATGTTACGGCGTGATCAAAGTGGCCCACGAAACAAACCTTGGTCTAGACCAGACCTGACCTTGGATTGGTCAGGCCTGGTCTATACCAACGTTTGTCTACGAGGCTGATGTTCCCAAAATAAAGGTGGCAGAACCATTCGGCTGCAATTGTCTTGTCCATCAGGTCTTGGACTTAATTTCACAAATTTTCTCTGCTGCTACCCTTGCACCGAACACTTTTCTTCAGTAACGACGTAACGTACTGTACCTTGAATGACGAGTTTTTCGTCAGTCATTCTTTTATGTGACAAACAAAATTCATCAAAGAAGTAAACTCAACAGCTGTATAAAATGATAGTATGTGCTTTGATAATGATGCAAATACCAGCTCGTTCGCCTTCACAGCAGTTTTGTCAGTGCTAGAGATTTTTTTCTCACAAAAGCATTGTCAGTGTCTGGTAACTTTTGAATCGCCCTGCTATATAATTCTATTATGGTAGTAATATTTAAATTTGAATTTTACCTGAATCCTAGTTTTTGTCGCATTGCTTTGAAAACATGGAAATACCATCCTCCCAAAATTTGATTTTCAAACTTGTCTAGAATCATAAAATTTCTATTCTGAAAGAGAAAAACAAATAATAAAAGGTAAACTCTATCATTAGGCAACTATCACTATTCCTATGAAACACTATTATTGGGTGTATAATCATAAACTAGATTTTATTACAATGTATTACAGTTTATCGATTATACAGAAAATATAATATATATAATACTACATATATTAATATACCGTATTTATTCTCGTATAAGACAAGGTTTTCATTCATTTTTACTGCCTCAAAAACCTAGGTCGTCATGTACGCGCTAGCGAAAGATTCTTTGCATTGTGGCCAATCTGGCAACACTGGTAACAATAACGTGTCCCCCACATACCGTTTGTTTGTGTCTCGAGTTCATACTTACCATTGAGTAAGTATACATGGAGTGAACAGTGAGGAAAAAATGATGTTCAAATGCTGCAATTGGGGTGTACAGTACACTATCACCTGCACACCAACCAATCAACGCATCGCATATTGTGACAGGTTAGATGTTTGAATTTTCATCTGTTCTCAGGTCGTTTTACAGTGTTTAGGTAATTGTTTTCCTCTTATATTTTCTAGATACAGTATTAAAATCATACTTTAGATTGTTATGTTCATGTTAAATGCTCTTTTTCTGTATATTTTTTTTCACACTTACAGTGTGAATAAAAATATACATTAATTAACAGTTATAGTTTATTTTGATAAAGTTATAGTTCATAAAGTAATAGTTTATATTTCATCCTAAACTTTTGACCAGCATTGCAGAGAATGAAAAATTACTAATGCTGTATCGAATATACTGTATGGAATTATGTAATTTTTATATGCAGAAGTAATTGAATAAAGTAAATTTTATTTTTAATTGCTATATTTTCTTTAACAGATTGTTTTTTCATTATAGGTTAATTTACACTTTATTTTAAGTTAGATCCTAAAGTTTTGGTCATCAGCATCTATATTTTATTGTCGGGTTTTGTATTCTTACATTTTTGTAATGTCTGATTATAATGTGTATGTACGACGTTACGAATTTAGTATGTACGACGCTGCTGTATTTTTAAAATCAAATGCATTATGGTCCTTTGTTATTCTTTCATTATGGATTATAGCGTGGCACACAAATCTTTTTGTCTATTGTAAACAGTATAACTGTATAAGGCTACAATACACATAATTATTTAACTTTATTAATAATTTCAAGAAAATAAAATGGTCGTTTGTACTGTAAGATTTGTATTGTAGTAAACGCATAAAGAAAAAACATCCAAGTGAACTATCAGTTAATTGTCACCCTAGCCACTAGGGTCACTCCAGTGCTGTGGAAAAGTTTTAAAGCATAGAGAGTATAGGAACTGTCCACTTGGTGTATACTTCATAATTCTTACCACATGCGTTGTACTGGTGCCAGTTCTTGTACCCCAGTTCATAATAAAATTATTTTATTTTTTTAAGATCTGTGATTATTTGGTGTAAAACCCAAAGCGTTTTTGCAGTAATTTCTGTGTACCGTGTATTGTTCATGCTACCATTATAGGTCTATAGTCTATTTATCGTAAGTTGGCACTTTCTGTAAACCAATTAAAACACACACCCTTTTGTTTATTGGTTTAATCCTATGTCCATCAATTAAAACCGCGTTGCATTTCATTCGGCTGCAGAAAATAGTTATTTGTTATGTTTAAAATCATTAATTAAGTTAGAAGTTTGATCTAAGTTTTTTTTTTTAATTTCTAACTCAATTCAAAGGCATTTTTGTTGTATGCAGTTTTCAACAAACTTTAATAAATTTTTCTATTTATGAAAATTTCTACGTAACTCAAAAGTAATTTTTATACATATTTTACACAACATTATTATTATTATTTTGGAAATTGCAGGACGTACTTTACTTAAAAATAAAAAGTAATTATATCATACGATTTTAAGATTTATTCTATACCTTAAAAATAATTAATTATATCCCGGGATTTCCCGAGATCTCGGGGAACAGTTCACTTTTATCCCAGAATTCCGGGACAAGCAAAACACCGGGAAATAATAAACCCTAGTGCTAATATTCATTAGAAATAACAATTTAACTAATTTGAAATAACTATATTTATAACCATTACTAAGTGACCTGTATTTTATTAAAAGGCAACATTCGTTATTTAAATAAAACACAATACAAAATATTATCGTAAATTTTTATAATAAGATTTTAAAAAACAAAGATGGTCGATACTCCGATCATTCTATCTAGTTCTTATTTTAGTAATGAAAAGTTTCACTACCAAGTATGCCCTATTCGAGTCAATTGATATGGGTGGAATCGTCTTTAATGCATTTAAGAGAATATGGATGTTAAATGTTTTTTCACCCGTAGCCTAGAAGATTTCTAGTTCGTTTTCGAGATGCGTTACAGTACTGTACTTCTTTTTCCGTCTAGTATTCTTGATTCGTCTACCGCATCTGCTTTAATAGCGGCATCGAGCTTACAGCCCGATAATTCGACAGTTCGTTTGCTTCTACCAATCGGGATTATGAAGAAAAACTTCAACTTGCAGACTTCGTACTCGTTTGCATCCTTGCCCAATTTGCGCAATCTGGCGTTACGCGGTTATCGAAGATACCGGGCATGGTTAAAAATTAAGACAGCGTAAGCGCAATTATTCCAGTTATTACAAGTAAAGAACTTTTAGAGTCCGGTGACAAAAAGGCTACGTATTGATTATTGACAATCTGTGACGTGCCATAATAAGCAAAAATTTAAAAAAAACTAATAAGCAGACTTAAAATAATAAATACAAATGTATTCTGACAGTTTATGAGTTAATAATTATACTTTCTATTTGCAAAATTTTCTCAATTTTAACACAAAATAAGAAAAAAGTGAATTTTAAAAAAATTTACGCGATTTCACGGGATATTTCCCGGGTTAAAAATAGCCGGAAATCCCACAGAAATCCTAATTAGCACATTCTGAATCATTAAAAATAAACTTTTCTGGTCATGCGCATTATAATGTTTTGGTTCTGTTTTCCACTCATTTTGCCTTAATACACGTCTTTGATAAAATTTTATTTGTGATTAAACGAAATAAAATTAGAAATGTATTAATAAATTAATTTTTTTTTATTTTAATCTGTAAAGTCACACCTTGTTCTTTATTCAAGATCGTCTTATAGGCGAGCGAATACAGTATAAGTGTAGAGTTCTGGCAAGTGTATATGTGCAGTAGAAAAAATAAATAGACAAATGATGGGATCAATTAGAAATCTGATTAGGCAATTCATCTAATTTCCTACACGTGTCCTTATAATCTTCAAAATTTTAAACAATTTGCATATACATATGCAGATGTCGCGCTGCATAACTTCCAAATCGCAACTTGGCGATATTTTATTACAGTGGCGATAAGTTTGTCGTATCTCAACCTTAACCATAATGACACTTCTATTTGAATAAATATCGTAATGAGCAAAAACGGTTTCGATAATTTGTCAAGTGTGTACGAATACCCAAAACATGAGATAGGAAAAAATATAGTAAGGAATATTTGAGTCAATGTAATTTTTTAAATCATTTAAAACATTCTGTATTAAATTGCTATATAAATTACGGAGTGTCATACTTACCTGAATTGCTGCTATTTTCAAAATGTGTGACTGATTTTTGAATTCTGTCAAATAAAAATAATTATTTGTATTAATAATAAGCATATAAGCATAATCAGAAAACTTTTGTAATATTAAACGTATAAAGTTTATAGTTGAAGTTATAACACTTATATACTTAAAATTCAGGTGATTAGCAAGTACAGTAGAGTGTCGATTATCCGAAAGTCAATTGTCCGAAAGAATTCCAGTCGGCAAATTTAAATTTTCGCCAGTGCTGTGGCGCTGTAATCTTTGGCTATGTCTTCGGCTACTCAAATATTTTACGTTTTTGATACTAAATTAACTTCTGAAGTATAATTTTTTATTGTTTTTATATCTTTCAATATATTTATTTTATTTGTACAAAATAAAACTATAATTTTTAACGATACAATAGTCTTCTTTAGGCTTAACATCGACGAAAATTCAACGCGAAGCGACACGCAACGGAAAAACACTTCAACATGGGATAGGTTAATATATTTATTCGTACATAATCGGTTATCCGAAATATCAATTTTCCGAACAACCCCAGTCTCCAATTGATTCGGATAATCGACAATCTACTGTACTACTGTGATCAAAAACTATCGGAAATGGTTCATTTACACTGTCCACATTAAAGAGAGAGTCGTCTTCGTTTTATCTTCGTTCGGTACGATTTTTAACGACATCTAGCAGCAATCCGTACGCCATCGCCTGTTTTTGTTTACAAATAAAGTTGTAAACATTGATTAGTACTTTCAGGTCGAGCCTTTTACGTGCCACGATTCTGTTGACTTACCGTTGCTAACCGTATTTAAAATTTTGCGCGTTTTAAAACGAATAACTTTATGGTTTGTATGATAGGTTTGTATTAAAGATTGTTTTTTTCCTCGTTTCATTTGATATATAATAAGTGAGTACTGTTAATTATTTTATCTTCAGAAAAACAAAGATTTTTAAATTTATATAATTATTACTTTTCGTTATTTAATTTCGAAGTGAAAATAACAAAATAAAATAAAAAACTGAAAATCTCTATAACTCTGCATTGCAAAGAATGGTTAATTAATAAAAATACAATGTACTGTACTCACCTTCATTGGAAGAAATGTAATAGAAATTTACGTAAAGGGAAACAAACAGAAACAATACTTTCATTATCGACAACGTCACATGGAATGACCACGGAATTCGTTCGTAGCGTGACTTCGATTGTGATTTTAAACATTGATTATTCAGTAGCGTAGCTACAGTTTTAACCGCCCAAGGCGGTCTGTAAATCGCCGCCCTTCTTTTAATGCATAATCAACATCAAACTTATTTAGACACAATTTGAAAATTAAATTTAAAATATGATTTTATTTTTCTTATTTATAAATTAAAATACAAAATTTAAAAATCCAGCATGGAGTTGCTTAACTTTTCCAACAACATTTTAAATTTTGGTGCGCCATCTGTTGTTATATTTTAATTTCAAAACGATATATATTATTAATTATTATAACATGACAGAAGGCTTAATTTTTATAGTAGAGACAAGTTTTATGAAAAATTGTCAATGCTAATAACCAATAAAATCGACATAAAGTCTGATTCTAGTCGACATATATAGTCTTATCTCCCTAACTCGAGACTTTTAACCACCAAAATTTAATAGCATCAATCCCCTAATGCACAAACTTTTCTACAAAATTTCAGATATTTTCGACATAAAGCCTAGGAGTTATTAAGCTTCAAACAGGGTGAACAAAATCGTACCCCACATATATAAACTAACATCCACACATACAGAAAAAAGCCCAGAGTTTTCTGCATTTCTCGACGTTTCGAAGTCCTCTGAATTCAAAAATGCGAAAATCTTTGGGGTTTTTTTTTCTGTATGTATGAATATTAGTGCATGTGTGGCACGATTTTGTTCGCCCTGTTCGGTATTTCAAGAATACTCCATTCAGAATGACATATACACCGAACTTTTCTCCCATTCTGTGACATTTTGGAGTTGAGGAAATCTCAAAATACGGAGATTTGGAGAAAATTCGGAAGGTCAAATTTGATACGATTTCAATAATTTCCGATTTTACGTATATATGACATCCGGGAAAGTAAAAATACAGTAATTCCTCATAAATTTTAGTGTCCGTATAGTTGATTTAAGTAACAAAAATAAAAACACATGTAATAAATTAAAATAATTTTATTTGTTTCGCATGATCGATTATAATCTTTTCTTGCACACATTTGTTATAATTAAATTTATAGATTTCTACACCTAATTAAAATGAATGAAAATTGGAAGAAAAATCAATATCTAAACAATCGAAAATTGTAATTTTACTTCTGCAGTATTTTTCTCGCATTTACAACACGATTTAATAAAAATAATAATCATCATTTTAAATTTTTATATTCGGCAATACTTTTCAGCTTTATATACTTCTAGAAATAAATAAACTCGTCGTTACTTATCATATTAAATGAATAGATAATACTGTAAAAAATACACTAGATAGGTGACATCAATAAACTCGAGATGTAGTTAGCGTGGCTGAGCAGTCTGAAGAGAAACAAATAAAAAAGGTTATAAGTGATTTATTGTTTAAAAAAGAAAAAAATATGATGAAAAGTACACAAAATAGAAACGTGTAATAAAGAAATTAAATTACACGAAAGTAAAGTAAATAAACTAAACTAAACTGAAAAGAAAGAAATAAAAAAATAATAAAATAAAATGAGTTTGCATTTAAGCTGGAAAAGTCTTTGATGAATTGAATTTCTGATAAAAATTCCCACCGAATGGAAATGACATTTCCTCTAAATCGATACAAGCCCGGGCATGCAGTTACAGCAGAGGCAATTGTAAATCTAAGTAACGTTGCCCCATCTAGTGGGAATGAGGGATGTAAATCTAGTTTCTTTTTCCTTTAACTCGGATAACTTCTCCACAGTTCGACAGAAATTGATGAAAGTGTGGAAAAATATGAAGTAACTGTATGTGGCTTTATATACGAAAAAGCAGCACCCCAAAAAGTCAAAATACTTCTTCTTATAAAACGTCAGAGGTGAAAGTCGACACTTTAGTTTTTTGAGTATATCTTTTTCCGAGTTAATTATGTTATCCAAAATGTAATTTACGCTTTTCACAGGGTAATACTAAGCATTTTCACACCAAAGTGATCGAAAGTTTACTTGGAAAGTGTTTTGAAAAATTCGGACAAAAAGTGAAAATGTTACTCTAGTAGCATGGAATACACGCAGGCAAAAATATTCACGAAAAAATCCATCTGGAGATGAACTGAATCTATAACTTTTGCATTCGGTGCACACGCCTCTAGTTACTCTACTAAGACAGATATCTGGGGATTATGAAGTAAAATAATACACGATTGCAATATTCATTTCTAATTTTAATGATTAACAGAAATGCTTATATGAAAACAATATTTTATTTATATTTTCCAAAAGACAGCTTTGTCTAATAATAGTAATTTTGGGGTTTGACATTTATTTATAAAATTCCTTGATACTTATTTTGAAACTTTACATTTAATTGAAAATTACTTACCACTTCAAGAGGTAAATTGATATTTCTGTAATGTCAAGTTGTAGTTTATGTTTAGAAATAAAACAAGCCTTTAAGTCACGAAATAGAAATGCTACAGTTGTTTTCGTGGCATTGAACTCTTAGTTTTCTTCTTAAAACATTGCTCATTTTTTCTAAAAATTATTTTTTATATGACCATTTGTTTTTGTACGCCTCATTTTTATGTCTTTTCAAACTATGCAAAAATGAAATTCTTATATTGCATATGTCAGAAATTTCACTAGGATTATTTATTTATTCTAAAAAACAAGATTGTTTTATCCAATCATTTGATGAACCTTTCTTAAATGAACATAGCTTACGGTTTTTGTTTTATATAATTTGGAGATTGCATTCCGAGCAAGCAACGATTCTTATCGTCTCATTTCTGTCAAATTACATTAAAATGGTTTAAGTAAAAAGTGTGAATGTAGTAAAACACATATTGTTCGTTCGTATATAATCGAAAAATAATTTTTAAGTTTAAATGTGAATGTTTATAGTATAAATTTTGATTTGAATAAAACAAAACATAGCTTCTTTTCTAATTTATTGTTGACACGTGTTAGTTGGTCTCATGTATTACGAGTTCACTGGATATATTTTGTTATAGGCGCTGCGGTTCTTCTCAGCCAGTCAATGTGTCCTTCAATTAGATGCTTGTGTTTGAAGAACGTGTTTAATTTTTTAAAGTAATTTAATACGTTCTGCAATTTCCAGACTCATAATATTAATAATGCTGTGTGAAATATGTATGAAAAATTATTTTTGAATTACGTAGAAGTTTTCACAACTAGAAAAAATTTATTAAAGCTCGTTAGAAACTGTTTACAGCAAAAATGCCTTTGAATTGAGTTGAAATTTTGAGTTGGAAGAAATGAACTTAGATCAAACTTCTATCTCAGAATGTAATTTTCGTTTTTTAAATAAAACATAATACAAAATATTGTAAATTTTTATAATAAGATTTTTAAAAGCAAAGATGGTCAGTACTCGAATCACTCAATCTAGTTCTTATTTTTGTAAAGAGAAGTCCTGCTACCGAGAACGTCCTTTCCGATTCAATTCGTGTGGAATCGTCTTTAATGCATTTAAACGAAGACAGATGTGTTTTTTCACCTGTAGCTTGGAAGATTTCTACTTCGTTTTCGAGATGGTTGCAGTATTTTTTTTGCTCTCTAGTTTTCTTGATTTGTAAACCTCGTTTGCGGTAATAGCGGCATCGGCAGTTTTTTTGGCTTAAATAATCGGGTTAATAAAGAAAAATTTCATACTTGCATACTTTATACTCGTTTATATCCTTGTCCAATTTGCATATCGTAGCATAATGCAATTATTGAAGCTACTGGGCATGGTTAAAAATTAAGACACCATCGGCGCAATTATTCGGGACGTTACAGGTTCTGACAAGTGAAGAATTTTTAGGGTCCTGCCACAAATGGACTACGTATTAATTAGTGAAAATCTGTGAGATACCATAACATGCAAAAATTTAAAAAAACTAATAAGATGGCACAAAATTAATAAATACAAATGTATTTTGACAATTTATGAGTTAGTTATATTTTCTACTTGCAAAATATTTTCAACCGTAACACAAAATAAGAAAAAAGTGAACTTTTCAAAAATTTACCGAAGTTTCCGTAATGAAAAGCATTTCCCGGGTTGAAAAATAGCCGGGATCCCGTTAGAGATCCCGGCTATTTTTTTATGTACAGTCGACCCCCCTATAATTACGGTCCCTATAATTACGATTTCTATAAAACTACGAAAAAATATACGTATTTTGGAAATGTTAAGTCGGATTAGTGTAGAATCGATTAATTTTATGAAAGAAAACCTTTCAATCAGCCGTAGTCCGTAAACTTGACACGTGTCGGGCTGTGATTGGAACGACTTGTAAGAAATCGGATTCCTAATAAATTGGAACGTATCTATATCTTATAGGGGGGTCGACTGTACGTCGTTACAAAAACATATTGCTGATTACCGTATAGGCCTACATTCTTGTATTGTGTTGATTACTATACCTTATCGTATAGAACCGATTGTTTTATAATTAATTAATGTATTTAATAAATTTGTATTACTTTAGTAATAATTCAGTATTAAATACTTTATTATTAAGTTATAGTATTAGTTATTAAAAATTTCAAACTGACTTACATTTATTATGATACAATAAATAATTTTTATGTCTATTAAACTTTAGAATTAACAATATCAAGAAAAATTATTTTCTATCAATTAATCTTTATTTCAATAAATAAATTTAGGATAAACGCATATTTAAAATCTTTTATTCAGGAAAAATACATTTCAGTATTAAAATATTTTACGTGATTTTTAACACTTGGAAACAATATTAAGTTTTATATACAACTTTTGACTGATACTTTTAAATTTATCAACATATAAATTATATGTAAATGTGTTTAATTACAAATTTGATTGAAGTAAAAAAAGACAAAGTAGTGTTTATACATCTCAATAAACAAAGCTAATAAAAGAAAGTACATTATTTTCGTTACGTGAAAAATGTGAAAATAGTAAAAAAAAAAAAAATAATTGTTTAATAATCAAGATATAATTTTTCTATAAGTTTAATTAATAGCTTAATTTTTAAATTTAGATTATTAAATCTATTTTATAAGTTTTCTGCTTTGTATCAATCAGAATTCACGGAAAACAAACGTTCGTAAAATGCTTCCTTTCATTGCTTAACAAATACCCATCTACTCGCAGTTTACACTTTATAGAATCTATAAAACCGGAATATTCCCAATTCATATTTATATTATTAATATAAATAACGGTCCATCTTTATTTAAGTAATAAATATCACTGTTTAAAATAAAATAAATAAAACATGTTTCTAAACGAAAACAAACACGCGATTATAATTATAAAAGGTAATGTTTAATATATTTTAGTACAACATCACTTACAAAAAGTATCTCTGTTCGATCCAACAAAGAACTTTACTCCAATTGTCACAATGTGATTCGTTTTTAAAAGGGGTGATGGGCAATAACGGATTGCGTTTTATATTCACCTATTATTCATGATATTTTTCGCATTCACGTCTCTGCATAAAGTAACGAAGTCCTAGGCTGATGGTATTTATGGTATTCGTGATATTTTAGATAATTCTACATACGTAGCGTTTTAAATTGTGTAAATTATCGTTAGAAGTATTTTTCACAAAATAAAAGTAGTCTATTGTGCAAACTTTGGCTCTGCTATGGGCAATTTAAAATGAAATCACGTTGACACCAGAAATTTTTAGGAAGTGGACTATATTGGATAACTACGTTTAACAATATTTTTCCGCTTCATTATGGGCCTGATAAAAGACCCTCTTAATGAACACAGAAGAGGAAAATTGTGAGGAAACTTTTAACGAGCCTATAGACTTTCGTTGATTTATGCAGGAAGGTGAATGCAGACAAACACATAAATAATAGATGAATATAAAACGTAATCTTTCGTTTTTTATAACTGTAAACATAAGCTATAGTTTGCTAATTATTGTAAGTAACTTGAATAAAGCTATTTTTACGTTTTATATAAAAATGTCCGAAATTTAAATCACAATTATTCAATCTTAAATTTTGCAATATTAAATAAGGAAACATTTTTTTGTAATTATCTACAAACAGTAGACGTATCTTGACGTAGTTGTAAAACATGTCGAGAGATTATGTGATCAAAATCAATTCAATTCTTTTTCAATGATAAATTTCACTTTAACATATACACCAGGAAAACGACTCTGACACTACTTATCTACGGCTATAATAAAGTAGAATTATCATTAGCAAAATTTATATTTGAATATATATTTTGAAAAAACAATTTTCGTACATTCGTAGCTGCAGCTTTTATCTGTGTAATTACATGAAGGCCTCTTTCTAAACGATGTTTTACTTAATCGTAGCTGCAATAAAAACAAATTAGCTCATTAACGGTCGAATTAACTGGCCTGTTGGCCAGCTAATTCGACATTGCGCCTGGCCAACAGAAAAGATGGAATTTTTCGGGTTTACTTCTCCTGTGTAAATTACTTCTTTTTTGCAGATTTTCTGTGTGTTAGGTAGACTTATTCCATTGAAATTTTCAATCGCATTTCGAACATTTCTATAATGTGAACTCTCTTCACCCAATAGCCTCTCATTCTTGCATATCTAATAAATACTTATATCTTGTACAGATACAATGGGATATAATAGATATAATGAAAATTTTCTAATGTACATAAGTAACCGTGAGACTCCGTTGATACAGGAGAAGTATTTTATGCACGTACTACACGTTTAAGCAAACACGTTTATAAGTATAAAGTTACAGATGTAACTTTAAAATAAATATAAATAAACACCGAATGTAACTATTAGGAATAAATAAAACAATTTTTTAATATGTATGTTTTCTTATATTTACACGAATTTCATTTTCACGCAAACGCAACAGATAACTTCAAAATTACAAATAATAATTTTAATAGAATTTCTGTAATAGTAAGAAATTAGTGTCAGGTTCATTTTGCTGGTGTAAAAAATGAAAGTTTAATTTATGATCGAAAGTGAAGTTAATGTGTTTTGATCACGACACCCTTTCCCAAATATCATGAATTCTTAGAAAATTTGTTATTTTTGTCTGCAGATATTTGGCCCCAAACTACAATATGATATTTTCCTGTATAGTATTGCGTGTTTCTTTTCGAAGTTGTAGAAGTATTAAAATGAGAAAAATCTTTATTATAAATGCATAATTTCTTTTTTAAATTATTTATAATTTTAAAAACATATTTAAAGTCTGGAAAAATATAAAGAATTCTTTAAACGAGTACAATCAAAATTTGAATTAATAAACTATACGCGAATGATATTATTTTGAACATATTGAGAATTCTGTTTGGATTAGTTGTACAAAAGCAATTTTTATCACATTTTTAAATGACCACGTGCCACGTATCACATGTAATGTCACGGGAAATGTGGCATAGGAATTCCATTTCCGTTTACACTTTTACTTCTGACTCAGTTACATAAAAATAGACGTGAATTGTCGAGTATACAGGATAATTTTTACTTGTTTTAAATCGAATTTTAAACCAATTTATATAATAGTATCGAAAGTAAGCAAAGACTGTTTGTGGAAATATAAAGTTGCAAATATTGGCGTTAGTTGTTTTCAGTATATTCAATTTGTTCTGTGCATAGTATTAATGTTTTCATTACGTGAAGAATAAAATCCATATAATCCATATACGTACGCTGTTTTCTTTAACCGCCGAGATTTCAAGACAGATGGCTTTGACCTAGTTACAATATTCACTATTCAAACTGATACTAAATTGATACGTTTGTGCTGTGTGCAGCGCCCGCTCAAGCATTTATGACACCGCAGACAAATTGTCGCCCTTAAATTTATTTAGAGAGAAACATGTAATATAAGATAAATAATCAAGTAGTACAAAACAGTAAAAAATAAAATATATCTGTACCTAGTTACTAATTGTTAACTAGATGCATTTTTTATGATATTACTTATATATTATAAAAACTAAACAAAAGTACATCGGCAGTTTCGTGCGCAATGGCCATAATGGCCAAAGTATTAAGATGATTTCGCGTGGTAGTGGAACGTAAATAGTTTTTAAATTAATTTTTATTTCGAGAAACATTTTTTCTCACTAGTTACAGTTATTACTATGATCGGCAGTATTGTTAACGTGACACTAACGTTTGGGACAAAATTTAATATTGTTGCTTATGCTTTCCTTTCTGTTCAAAAGCCCTCTGTTATGGTTGTTTTATTCAAAATTGAGGAATGCAAATATTTTCTTAGCTTTTAGGCAAAAATAATTAATACAAAATGTAAATTGTATGATAATTTTAGCAACAGAAAAATATTGACAAATATAAATTTCGATTAATTAAGTATTTAACTTAATAAATATTTTGTCACATTCCCAACCGAAATGCCGCCCTTTATATTTGCCGCCCCGGACAAATGTCCGAATTGTTCGTCCCTAGAGCGGGCCCTGCTGTGTGTCTGTGTGTTAATAGCTACACTTTAATTTTGTTTTTGGGAAGGGGCAGCTATCCCTCCTTGCCTCTCACTGGGTACGTCCTTGTATAGCGGAGATAAAATTTTTCAAACTAAATTTATGAATTGTTAAATTTTGTTTCCAAAAAATTGGAAAAAAATCATTCCTGGGGAGGCATTCTGAGTTGTATGATTAAGCTAAGGAACACGATGAAACTCAGTTTCTATCGGAACCACGTGGTTGGCGCTTAATCAACTGTGAAAATGATATGCTGAGCCATGCGTTTCGTTTTTGGTTTTGGTAGCCAAACGCGATAACTAAACTTTTCTTATCGATCATTCTGGAGGAGCAGTTACAAACATAAGAAAAGTAAAAGGAACACGGTCAATTTAAGTGTAAGAATAATATTAATTTACGAGCAATTGGAGACAGAAAAAAATTAAAATTGTATGTCATGAATCTCGGTTTTTCGTCTTCAAGATAAGACTTTTCGGCTGATCTCGAAAATATTATTTGCAAGAAGTAAAAACTCATTGTTTGGTAAAGTAGATTCATCCAGCTGTAAAGAAAACGCTAACTTCTTTTTATTATATAGAAATTCTATTATAATTATTATTTGTAATTTTGAAGTTATCTGTAGATTAAAACAGAGCGTTTGCGTGAAAATGAGATTTGTGTAAATATAAAAAAATATACATTAAAAAAATTGTTTTATTCATTCCTAATCGTTACATTTAGTGTTTATTTATATTTATTTTAAAGTTACATCTATAACTCCATACTTGTAAACGTGTTTGCTTAAACGTGTAGTACGTGCATAAAATACTTCTCCTGTGTTAACAGAGTTTCACGATTACTTACGTACAGTACATTAGGAAATTTCCATTATATCTATTATACCCCACTGTATCTGTACAAGATATATGTATTTATTAGATATGCAAGAATGAGAGGTTATTGGGCCAAGAGAATTCACATTAAATAAATGTTCGAAACGAGATTGAAAATTTCAGTGGAATAAGTCTACCTAACACAAAGGACATCTGCCGAAAAGAAGTAATTTACGAAGAAATAGACGGGTAAAGTAAACCCGAAAAATTCCATCTTTGCTGTTGGCCAGGCGCAAACTCGAGAAAGCAACTTTTATTAGTTTTATATATTCGACCATTAATGAGCTAATTTGTTTTTATTGCTGCTACGATTAAGTAAAACATAGTTTAGAAAGAGACCTTCATGTAATTACACAGATAAAAGTTGCAGCTACGAATGTACGAAAATTGTTTTTTCAAAATATATATTCAAATATAAATTTTGCTAATGATAATTCTACTTTATTATAGCCGTAGATAAGTAGTGTCAGAGTCGTTTTCCTGGTGTATATGTTAAAGTGAAATTTATCATTGAAAAAGAATTGAATTGATTTTGATCACATAATGCCTCCACATGTTTTACAACTACGTCAAGATACGTCTACTGTTTGTAGATAATTACAAAAAAATGTTTCCTTATTTAATATTGCAAAATTTTCCTTAAGATTGAATAATTGTGATTTGAATTTCAGTCGTATTTACTTAAAATTAAAGATGGCTTTATTCAAATTACTTACAATATTTAGCAAAATATATTTTTTATGTTTACAGTTATATAAAAACAAAATACAGTATTACGCTTTATATTGAACTATTATTTACTAGCTTGTCAACATTCACGTCTTGCATAAATGAAGGAAATTCTATCAGCGCATTCAAACTTATCTAATAATTTCGTTGTCTGTGTGCATTACGAGGGTCTTTTATCGGGCCCACAATGCAGCGTCAGACAATTGTAAAACGGACTTATCCATTACTGTTAACTTGCTAAAAACTTCTGGTGTTGACTAGCAGGATTTTATTTCGGGTTACGTAAAGCGGAGCTGAAATGTTGGAAACTAAATTTATCAATTGTTAAATTTTGTTTTTCATAACTCTAAACAATTATGGAAGATATCGATTATTCCTAATCTCTTATGTGTCGTTCCATCATTAAATTATAAACTTGGTTCGAATAGTGCAACGAGTTTTTTTATTGTATATTGTTTTAGGCTGTTTAACATTTAAGTAATAACTACAAAACTTCTGCAAAAAATATACATTATGTAAAAAATTATTTATCTTACTTTAAGTATGATTACCTACAATTACCAGCCTACCGATTCGAATTCTACGTATCATTTGTACCCTAATCTTCAGAGTTAGTGGATTGATACTGCTAGTCAGAATACACCTGGTGTTCTCAGACGTTTCATTTCCTGAATCTCCATAGATGAAAACAGTGAAATAAGGGCTAATAGTAGTCGACCCTGCCTTATGCGACTTAGCAGGTCTATAAACCACCTTACTAAAACACGATAACAGCGATATGGATGTCAAACATTTAACATTGACTACATTGTAGCGGTAGGGGTGACACCGGGTCTGTTGACAAATTTTCTCGCAGTAGTGCGAAAATTCTAGTCACTTCACTTGAAAGTGTCATATTTCGTCTCCATTTACAAACAAATTCGATGACAATCGTGAAACAGGAGATAAATTACAGCGAGTTGAAATTTGATATATTTATTTTTTGCGTTTTCCGTAATCAAATTACATTAAATTCGACGAAAATAAAGCATTTGTTTCAATATAAAAATATTTTACACTGTTCAAAAGTAAAGAAAATAAAGAAAGCAAAGATGTAATAATAAGTTTTGAAGCAAAGCCAATAATTTTACAATTTTATGAAAAAAATGGAGTCTGTGAAATGCCATGTGACTAAAGTAGAGTCAAAAGATCACGCGATCGAGAAACTGGTAATCAAATTGTTCTCAGTTATAATAGTTAAACACTAAGTGATAATTTCAGTTATTTATAATCATGCACATAAGAAAAGAGGAAAATCGAAATAAGCGTTGGCAAGTAAAATAGGTTGGAAAGTCAAAAAAAGCACTCATCGGTGTAGAATTTAGGCGCGAGGTAGCCGTAACATTTGCTTTCCCAACGATTATAACTGATTCTGGCCATGGAAACACACAAGAGAGCTCTTACGTGTTCTCAGCACCGAAAAAACGTTTTCCACCACCTTTTTACCTGCTGTCCATATTTTATAATCTTAATACAACCACTAACAGCCGGTTCAAGAGTCGTCGGTAATCCTCGAACAACACAAGAAGAGATTATCTCAAGTAATAAAAGTTGACAGATATCGGTGAGAAAAAATCACATTGAGAATATTTTTCTTATTATTTTTAATATTTTCTGTTACTACCATTAAGTTTTTTTTTTAAATAATATTTTACGTCTAGAATCAAGCAAAATATCCTGTCTTTTGAAAAGTCTAACAGCACGTCATCTATACTTGTCTTTACAAACCAGTCATATATATTTTACTTAGAAATTGCCTACAGGCACGTTTATCAACGTTATTCAATACGAGTTTGTCATGTTGAAATAATCTCTCGAAGGAAGAATTGCGTTATTTAGATTGTCCGTGTAGAAACAGCAACTTACGACAGAAAACACTCGCAACTGATAACAGGTAAATATTTTACACTAATTTTACATCCACAATACTAATAAAGTTAACTTTATCAATAAATTTTTACTGATAATTTAAGTTATTTGAATTTAATGGAATAAAATTTAATTAATTTTTTAAAATAGATCCAATAATTTTTTGTCTTCCAAAAATCATAATCAAACAATGAAAATTGATTGCGTAAGAAAAACAGTATCGTTCCTTTTTCGAAAATTAGGAAGATTCATAGGTCTTCATCCGCACTACTTTATCCTTTTACCTGTTTTAATAACAGCAACATTTTCAGCTTTCATCACTAACATAAACACTATCGAAAACATGACTGAATTGTCATTCGCAGATTCGGGAAGAGCTTTTGATACTAAGAAGTTTATTGACAAAACATTTCCTTTTAATTCATCCATATTGTTTGATCCGACAACCTTTACGACTATTCCAAAATGCGTATTTGTGGTGTTTACGAAGAAAGATGGTGGAAACATGCTACAAAAAGATGTGCTGCTAGAAATTAGTCGGGTGGATAAATTAATTAAGAATATAACAATCAATGACGCTGAAAGAGAAATTGGATATTCGGATCTCTGTGGACGTGTGAACCAAAAATGCTTTGAAAATCCCATCATAGAAATCTTACCGGAAATTGATAATATAGTGCAGAAGAAGAAATTAAGATATCCGTTCGATATTGATCCATTCACGTACTCTCATAAAATTTATTCTCTCAACTTCGGAGGTGTCATCGAAGATGACAACGATTTGGTTCAAACAGTAAGTGCTATGAGATTAGTGTATTTTACCGACGAAAGCGACGAAAATAAACTTAATCTCATAGAAAAATGGCGAGCGGCAGTTTACAATCGTATAAGAAATCATCGTTTTAAACACCTTCTGTATTTTATCGGTTATTACTGGTTGTTTGAAGAGCGAAACTTGCAATTGGTTGAAAATATAACACCCATGATCGGTGCACTGGTTGGATTTATTTCTGTGTTTACTATGGTAACGTACATGAGCAATAATTGGTCTAAAAGCAAGCCAGTTCTTGGTGTGGCAAGTGTGGTATCGGCTGGACTGGCCGTGGTCACTTCTTTCGGTTTCATGTCCGTTCTAGGTATAGAAAATTCTATTTGGAACATCGCCATTCCTTTTGTGGTTTTGGGTAAGTTGTTAATCATAATTTTTTCTTATATTCTCGTGTTTTATAATTCTGTGTTTTGGAAAATTCGTTTGTTGCAGTAACCGAAATAGACGATGCTTTCGTATTGTTGGCGTGTTGGAGAACATCGAACCCTAAGCATAAAGTAGCGAAACGCATGGAAGAAACGTTCGCCGAAGCCGGAGTTTCTATAACGTTAACGTCGTTGACTAATTTGTTTTCCTATTGTATAGGAATGATGGCATCGATTCCTCTTGTAAGAATGTTCTGTTATTATTGTGCAACGTGCATAGTGTTTACGTTTTTATATCAGGTGACATTCTTCGGTGGATGCATGGCGTTATCGGGATACAAAGAGGTGAAAGAAGATCATAATATCGGTAAGTTCATTTACTTTATTGTCTTGAATACTGTCAGTAAGAAATTCGATCTAAATATTACACATATGGCTAATATTTAGGCCGAATTTCTTAAACAATTCATATTTAGTGAAACATTGTATTGCGGAGTATTTTCTGAATACAAAACCATACACGGTTGATTTATAATTATTAAAAATATTATAGAAGTATTATTTATCGTTGGTTTGAGTTATTTAAATTGTAACTTGCAAATATCTGCGAAATCTCATATCGAACGATACTACAGCAATTAGTCAAGCTAAAACAATTTTCTATGGTGGCAAAAAGTTAAGTGATTGTTAAAGCAATTAGACACACACACACAAAACATAAAAAAAGTCTGTTGTAGAAAAACCAAGATAATACTTTGGAAGATGTCAGATTTATTTTTTTACAATAATTTTTGCACACTGTATACTAATTATAACAGATAATTTAACTTTTTCGCCAAACTTTAGTGTAACTGTCTGTTTATTACGTTAGTGAAATTGCTTAAATAGAAAGTATAAATAAATTAATTTTTTAGCTATTTCAAAATAAACGATCTATTTTCGTTTTATGAAATTATTCGAATTCTAAACACTAACTGAGTTTGAAATTGTAGTAATGTTCTTACAAAATTGAGCGCATGTGTTCGTTTGGGCGTTTCTGTATAATTTGCATTCTATGTCAGTACTTTGTGAAATAATTAATAACATACAATTATATAAAATACATTACGATTACTGATAGTTTTAAAAAATTACAATTATTTAACACAATTACTGCATTTAATCTTTTTATAATTATGCTAATTTTTTTATAACAGTAGAGAAACTCGGGTGAATGACAGTTATACTTTTGTGTGCTTATGACTATTTTTCTCAGATTTATAGTTTACAAACGATGATCAAACATATAGGATATGTTGGTACTTTGGTGTATTAAAAGTGGAAATAGTTCTCAATTATTACTTTAAACCAGTGGTTCCCAACCTTTCTTCATTAGCGTACCCCATAACATGTCATATCTCTAGATTGTACCCCTCATTTAAGAAATTTAGTGAGTACCCGTATTGTTAATTTTACATATTGTAACTTTAAATTAAAGAAAAAAAAGTAAATGAAAAAATGTATAATAAAGTTGTGATTGTTGCAAGGAACATATTTTACCTAATAATTTTTTAATACTATTAGTTTGTGATACATAATATATTATTTTTCTGCCATAACAACTAACTTTTTTCTGTACCCCTAAACAACCTATCACGTACCCCTAGGGGTACGCGTACCACAGGTTGGGAATCGCTGCTTTAAACTATTGGAGCAAAATTGTTCAAATATATGAAAGCGAATTTTCATTTTTTCTGAACATATAGAAGACGGATAAAAAAGAAAAACTGATTGGATTTGTTATACAGAGCTCTGTAATTAAGTTAACGTATAGGAAAAAACTATATTAGGTCACGAATCTGTAGTTTGTGTGAGAAACATAAGCAAGCTGAATTAACTTATTATTCAGCTCGCTTATTATACAGATATATGCTACAACTGTTTTATTTGATCTATATTCAGAAAAAGTATTGATTGTCTTAGTTTTGGTCGCTAAATAGTATTCTGCGACAAACATACAATAATTTTAAACCAAATTTTCAAACCTACGAATTTTTTCACTCAGTGTTACGAATGAGATAGAGTAGTTACGTATCAGTAGTTACAAATGAGTCGTAACTATATTTCTCGCGTTATCTTATTATGGAAACTTGTAAAAAGTTTTTTGAGCACTCTTACACCGGCTTCAGATCAGTAGGGTATCTATCTATCCTGTGAAACACCCAAAACATATGAACGTGCCGTTAACCTGACAATCGAGTCGTGGGAGCGGCAAGGCCAAGTTTTTTCAGTATAAATCAAATGGGAAATACTATGATGTAGAGAAATATATAATAAATACAATAATAATACCCCTTCGTGTCTATATAGCGTTACATAAAAAACCGTCTTTTGGTCCCTCTGAATTTTTTTTATTTTTATTTTTGGATGTTTTTTAAGTCTCCAAATTTTCCAAAAATTTTTTTTTGAATTTTTTGAATTTTTGAGCGATTTTAATCTACCTTTAATGACGCACGATTAACGCTTAATTGCTTTTTAATGGGATTTTTAAATCAAATTTCATTCATCGTTCTAAAGTTCTAGTGCACGGATTTTACTTCGATAAAGTTATTTAAAGCTAGTTTCTGTTGTCAAAAACGACCTCCGATAGTTTTTTAATTTTTTTAATTAATAGATTTTATTATACATACGTTTAATTAAGTCGGGGAAGGTAGGAAATCGCAATAAAAAAACGTAATTTTTTAAAAATATTTAAAAATATACGGCCAGCTAGTATTCACCCTACTATAAACCCTTCGCCTCCTGTAAGTTTTATGAGAATGTCCCGCGAAAGACGAAAGCAGCTGTTCTCAAGGTCATCCAGCTGTAAACACAATTACCCATCTATGTCATATTTCGTGCAAAGGCTAGGCGAGAGAATGGAAAATAATCTTGAAGCTTTCTCTTCAAAATTAACGCATTTCTTTCGTTTTTTTTTCAGTTTTTGGTATTTTCTATGTTTAATTAAAAATTCTAAAAAAGTAGGAACAAAGGGGTTAAATTATTTCTGAAATTGAATAAGAGAAATTGCACATGGGTCTCTTTGTAAACGTTTTCTTACTGCTTAATCCACCAAATGCCTGAGGAGTTATCATTTCTATAATTCCTTTGCTCATATCATTAATTAATTAATTAATTTATTTATTTATTTCTAATTTATCATTTTATTTTTATTGCATTACATGCTATAGTACTTTAAAAATTGAATTAAAATAATATGAAGTAAATTTTTTTAATAAAATGTGTAACTTATGTAATTCATAAAATTAATGTTTATTTTCAGAAAATAACGAAGTAGTTTCCGAAGATAAAAATTTCTCTGATGAGCCAACAATGGCATATTTTAGAGATAAGCTAGGCAAGATTCTATCTTCGGATGTAATGAAGATAATAGTTATTATAATTTACTTTCTGAATTTATCATTTGGAATATGGGGGGCTTTAACAATAAATTATGGTATAGACATCACAACGTTATATCCTGAAGAATCGCCGGTAACAAAGAGTATGAAAATATATTATAATAGTTTTAGCCGTTATTCTTTCCCTTACCAAATAGTTATTAACACTACATTAGATTATTCGGATGTAAATGTGCAAGAATCCGTAGACAAACTACTGAACAAATTTGAACGTCTCCCATATATTGCAGATTCCCGATTTACATTATCATGGTTAAAATATTACAAAGAATTTCAAAATCATCCGATTGCAAAATATTCGTTACGTGGTTACAACATGTCTGTCAAAGAAGATTTCTTGAGTGGACTTCGCGATGTTTTTCTTGAATTTAAAGCAGCACAACAATTCTCCAGTCATATTGCCTTCAATCAGAATGAAACCGATATTTCGAGTAGCAGATTCTTTATTTTTGTCAATGATACGTTAAGTTCGGCAGCCGAAGTAGAGATTTTAAGTAATTTGTGGAAAATTGCTGACGAATTCGACTTTCCTGTTCTGATTCACGGAGCATTGGCTCCTCTATACGAACAAGGAATCATCATTAATCGTACAATTAGAGATTTATTTTGGATTACGTCTGTTTTAATAATGGTATTCTTTTTGTTGTTTATACCAAACATTGTTTCTGCTCTTCTTGTTGCGATATCGGTAGCATCTACCATTGTAGAAACTCTAGGTTATATGTCCCTGTGGGGTGTCAACGTGGACATCTTATCTATGATGAGTCTGATATTGTGTGTGGGTTTCTGCGTGAATTATCCGGCGCATATAGCTTACGCTTATGTTTGTTCTGTGTCTGAAACTCCGAGCGAAAAGATGAAAGACAGTCTTTATCGTATTGGTTATCCGATATGTCAAGGATCTTTGTCTACTATTTTAGGGATTTTGTTTGTATATAGAGATATGTACGCTTTCATTACATTTGTGAAAATCGTGTTTCTTATTGCTATAGAAACTGCATTTCATGCACTGATTTTCATTCCGGTTGTTCTTTCACTTATATACTCTATTTTTTCTAAATTTAATGTTAAACAACAAACCCAGGTGGAGAACAAAAATTTCTTGTGAAAAATGAAAACTACTTTTAGTTTAATTTGTAATGAGAGTTATACAACTTAAGTGATAGGAAAATTATACGAAAGTGTTATACAAAAATTATAATATTTAAAAATATAGAACTTTTTGATAAAAAAATTGTAGCAGCTGTTGCTACACACGCAGTTTTAAATGTTTCCAGGAAAGTTATACAGTACAAATGTTTGCTAGATTTTCATCCCTTGGTGAAAGTTATTTGATATTTACTGGTTTTTGGGTCAATGTTTATTAATATAATTTGCTTTTGTTCACTGTTACTTTTAAGCACTTAAAAATTATTTATATAAGTGTGCACTTAGGTAACTGTTATAGTATATTTGCATAAGTACAATTACAGTCGACCCCCCTATAACGTACGTTCCTATAACGACAATTTTTATAACGTAGCGAAAAAATTGTAGAAACTTTCGTATAACGTACCTCCTATAACGTCGTTTCGCGAGAAGATTGATAGAGTCTGGACCAATAGTGGATGAGCAGCCGAACTACTTACCTCCGACCCTGCGCCACGCTACGGAGCGGCTAAATTGAGTTTGCTATCGTCTGTTTAGTATTATATATAAATTATATATAAATTAGGTACTGTACATATAATTATATATTAATTATATATAAATTAGCTACTGTATATATAATTATATAT
>NW_019384949.1:0-871 GCF_000671375.1 Centruroides sculpturatus | reverse complement strand
CTTCGCGTTGAATTTTCGTCGATGTTAAGCCTAACGAAGACTATTGTATCGTTAAAAATTATTTTTTTATTTTGTACAAACAAAATAAATATATTGAAAAATATAAAAACAATAAAAAATTATACTTCAGATGTTAATTTAGTATAAAAAATGTAAAATATTTGAGTAGCCCAAGAAATAGCCGAAGATTGCAGCGTCACAGCACTAGCGAAAATTTAAATTTGCCGACTGGAATGCTTTCGGATAACAGACGTTTCGGATAACCAGCTTTCGGATAAACGACGCTCTACTGAATAAATACAAATATCAAGTTTTATCTAAAACTAACTGCCCTAGACTGAACCTCGACATCTTCAAAAGCTTAGGCGAACTAGTCATCTTAAGAAATGATTTTGTCGAAGAATATAAGAAAATGTAATGAATAAATTAGAGGCTGCTGGGTATATTGTGACCATAATTTTATGGTCACAATATTTTTGTGTCTATCATGAGATCCTTTAGAAAAAACTTAAATTTTTTTCTATCATTTGATACTTCAATTTGTTGGTTTTTATATAGTTTGCTATATGAAAACTTCTAGGAACGAGTTCAGTAAGTTTTATGGCTGTTTTGAGATTTTATTTTAAAAATAACTTTTATGTTATTAATCAAAATTAATAAATAACATTGTGTGTAGCGCCATCTGTTATGCAATTTTATTTTAAAAATAACTTTTATGTTATTAATCATAAGTATAATAAATTAAATTGCGCATGGCGCCATCTGTTATGAGATTTTTTAATGAAATTTTTTTATATTATTAATTATTATTATTGAATTGCAAAAAAATTAATTTTGAGAGTAGAGGCTCGTTTAATTTTTTTAAAAAACC
>NW_019384948.1:480642-481856 GCF_000671375.1 Centruroides sculpturatus | reverse complement strand
CAGAGGGAAAGATGCCATTTAGGAACCAACTGAGGTGCATTCACAAAAATTAAAAACGAAATTTTTTTTCAATTCAAATGATGTTTTTTTTTTTAATATTCAAAAACGAAAAAAATTTTCGAACTGCATTCGAGTCTGAACAAAAAGGCCCGACAGGTTAAAATATTTGATATATTTATTCCGCTCTCCGATTTTATATTACTCATGGATTTTGATGTTAATCTGGTGATATTACGATTTCGTACATCCCATCTTTAAGGGGATGTAGAAAAACTTGTACAATTCTTGTATAATGTTAAAAAATTAACCGTTACTTTGACAGCGTCATTTACAACTAAATTTAACGAATGAGAGAGATGTACGAGGTATAGAAAAAGCTCTAGAATTTATTTTCCTTAAATTTACGATTTATGTATCCGTTTGTCATAAAAATTTGTCTTTCCACTTTTTTCCAAAGACTACAAATATTCGAGTACAAAGTAACCGGTTTCGACTTATTTCTACTTAAGAAGTTGTTAAATAATTAAGCAATTAGGGAATTGGGGACGTAAACAAAAATCTGACGAAAGAACCGGAATATTACTTAAACAAAAGCTTAACCAAACCAATTTATAGCCGAGTACAGTGGGGATTGATTTCTTCGAAATACTGTATTAGATGTAATAAAGACAGAAATTTTTCCAGTTCGACGAGAGTGACCGAAAAGTTGTAAATTTTGGAAATTTCCGTGGACGACACCTGGTCTTAAAACGAATTAGTTAGAAAACAAAAGACGGACAATCTATTAAGTTTAACATATTTAGACTTTTACAGCTATGGTGAGAAATGTTTAAAATTTACAAGAACCCTGTCGCGCCTTTTGAGGTATATTAGTGATGTGACAAAAGAAGCATTTGACATTGCCAAATCCCGAGGGTGTCGGTACCCTCGGGATTTGGCAGCCTGTGTGCATGGTACAGTATACACCGCACACCTAGCAGGACTGTCTCTGATTCTACTTGTAGGGAGCTATTTGACTAAGTGGTTAAGATTGAAAGAGTAAAGAATATTTTATGTTATTTTCATGTACGTTTCATTACAAAGCTATATTTAATTATAATTTTCTTTAAAAGTATATTCATACAATTGAAGAATATTTTGTACCAGGTATGTATATCCACCACACATTTTATTTCACCAAGTAAGTTTTTATAATTTTATTTTTAATTTTAGCC
>NW_019384948.1:430325-473830 GCF_000671375.1 Centruroides sculpturatus | reverse complement strand
ATTATTTAATTGCTCCTTCCTCTCTTCCTTGGCATGTTGTGAAATTTCTGATAGTTGGATAATAAACCGTTTTATTGTAATTTGTCTTTTTAAATTATTTTGAGTTGATATTAAAATTTGGAAAAGGGGGGATACCTAGATCAATAAAATACGCGAATTTCTTCCTACAACTTCAGTTGTTGTTCGGGGTACAGTTAAGGTTTAAACGAAGTTTGAGCGAATACATAATTAGCAAAAAAAAAGTTGAAATAAAGTGATTAAACAAAAATTATTACAAATATCGTAAATAACAGTTCACAAATGCATATATAAAGATATTTTTTGAAGGGGGAAATGGTCTTCACAATTTGAAATTGATCGAACACACAGTGCTTGAATGCTTGTGTAAACGCGCGCCATCTATTGTAAGATAAATGCCACAAACCTTCGCGGGAGTATATTAAACAACTTCCCAAAGTTTCATGGCAATCGGATAAACGGTGTGGTAATGCATGAAGGACAGACAGACACACAGACAGACATACATTCATTTTTATATATATAGATAAAGTACAGGTATCCCTCATACAACATGGTTTTGCTCTAGCACAGTTTGAAAATTGGGGATATCTCCATACAACACTACTTCCACTGTTTTTGAAATGAAACGGGGGCCGATGGGGAGGTGCAGATAGGGAGTAACATTGAGAAATTAACGATCACCATTACCGATGCTTGTAAGAGGAATCGAAGGTCTTGGTTGAACAATGGAAGTTTTTGTAGTATGTGTTTAAACAATAGAAGGGATTAATCGCTTCTTGTCCACTTTTTTAAAATAATTTTTAATTAAGCATAAAAAATACTTAAAACTGAAAAAAAACGAAAGAAATGCGTTAATTTTGGTTAAAAAGCTTCATAATTTAGTTTCCTTTGTCTCGCCTTTCTGTGAAATTTAACACCGATGAGTCATTGTTTACACATCTGGATGACCTTGAGAACAGCTGGTGTCATATTTCCCGGGACATTCTCATAAACGTCTCGGGAGGAGAAGGGTTTAAAGTAGGGTGATTAAAAACTAAACCTATATTTTTAAATATTTTTAAAAAATTATAATTTTTATTGCGATTTTCAACCCCCCTAATTAATTAAACATATATATAATA
This sequence comes from Centruroides sculpturatus, assembly GCF_000671375.1. Taxonomy (NCBI): domain Eukaryota; kingdom Metazoa; phylum Arthropoda; class Arachnida; order Scorpiones; family Buthidae; genus Centruroides; species Centruroides sculpturatus. Next base: position 472,688 of record NW_019384948.1, on the reverse strand, counting down.
AAATCTATTAATTAAAAAATTAAAAAACTATCGGAGGTCATTTTTGACATCAGAAAGCAGCTTTAAATTAATTAAAGTCAAGGAAAATGCAACAGGAGAGGAGTCATATTCTGTCACAACATTGACCCCTCTCTTGCGCCCTTCATCGGGTTTCGAATTGTCACCAGGTGACGATAAGAGACCAATGGAGAAGTGCCTTTGGAGGAAAATTTTATAAAACAGCACGTTTCAAGAACATTTGGGGTGCTTGGATGTGTAGTTTCACCTCTCTTGGTTGTGTGCGCTCCCGCTAAAGCTTGGAAAGAACATTTTGGATCCAGTGGAAACAGTTTCATCTGCCGTGTCACCTATCAACCTCCAGGATTGTCGGTTCATCTGAGAACAACAGCCTGAAGCAGTTCCATTTGCCCCGGGGCCTACGATTATTTTTCTGTCCTCGCCAAACTGCAGGAAACGAAAACACAAACTTTTCGAACTCTGTTTGAACTTTAGCCTTACGCTGTCAATCAAGAAAATATTGTAAGAAATTTTTATTTTATTAAATGGTTTTATATGGTAAACCTGTCTTGGTGAGTCTTAACACTCCCACACGATGAAGTAAGACTGCTCGGCTGTCAGAAAACTCCTCACCCCCATTGGCTTACCTCACAGTGGTGTCAGAAGTGGGATATTTTTTGCCAAAAGTTACACTGGTGGGAAAAAAGGTGGTAGTACCATCCGCCAGAATGGTGAGGAAGCTGATACAAAAATTTTAGAAGTGAGGAAGAAAAGTGAGTCAGAATATGGCCACTGAGACAGGTATCTCATCTGCCTCATCACAAATGCAGAAAGTAGGCAGAGGCTGAATTGCAGCGTTCAGAGGGATGATTCAGACCTTTTCAAGTTAAAATGGGCGTGTCGCCAACTTTTTTGATATGTTGGATGAAGTAGCTAGCTTAACGGGATGGACCAAGTGATTAAGCTTAAGCATTGCAAAATGCAAATTTGCAGGCATTGTCAGAGGTTTGCATGGAGGGATATGCAAACCTCGGATGAAAAGCATCAGCGAGTACGACAAGTTTAAACATTTAATGGTGCAGAGATTCGATTGTGAACTGTATTCGATTCGTGTGCAAAAATTCCACACTTGTAATCAGTGATGTGAGGAAGGGGTTTAAGAATTTGCAGTCAGGCTGCAAACATTAGCCAATGCAACAACCATTCAACATACAGAAATGATAGATCAGGAGCATGCCATCATAAAACAATGTCAGCAACGGGAGCTGGACGAAAAGCTTTGTGTCTAGTTTCTGCATGGGCTGAATGAAAAATATAAGTGAAACATTGTGGTGAAAGACTCTGCTATGTTTTAAGAAGCAATAAGGTTAGCGATCAGAGAAGAAACAATCAAGCAGTTGATGGGAAAAAATAGGAATTTTGTTGTGGGCATAGAAGAAATGCAGGACAATCATGCAGCAAAAAGGGAGAACAAAAACATGGACCAAGAACCCATGTTTGATGCAAAAATTAATTAAATTACGTGGCAACTTGAAAATTTGGGAGAAAAAATTGAGAATCAGTCTTCAAAGGGACCAATAAATAATCCTCGCAAGGAGGCATACACGCAATTTAGGCAAATACCCCAACCTGCAACAAGACCCAATTTTGGAAGGGGAAGAGCACAGAATTATGCAAGCTGGCAGCATCAATTGCCACCTATGAATGTTATAAGACCACAGAGTGTGCAATCATCTAGACAAAACCTCGCGACGTATTATAATCAAACACCCTTTTGGCAGTACCGCAGACCGAATCTCTTACCCCATGGACAAGTAGACAGGGAAGAACCCTTGCCTTTTGTCCAGCCATATCAGGTATGGCCTGAATTTAATCAGTGTGATCCATCAGTGTTCAGGAGACAGACCCCGCTAGCATCTTTTTCGTACCCATTGTATTTGCATTATATGGGTCGTGCAACTTTTTATCAGGTGCAGTACAGGCAGTTAGAACAAAAAATGACCAAAATTGGGAACAAATGCCTTATTTTTCGGCGCATTACAGTCAAGATTGGCCGGAAGGGAGTTAGGTGACTCAGGGAACACCAATTAGCACCACAGCCAACAAAGGCCTAGCCTTATCCAGTCCAGAGGGAAGCTTCAGGCAAGTAGATTATCAAAGGGAAGGAAATCGAGATAATTTGTAAGGGAATTGCGGTGATAGAGTTATTTCGGTTAAGATTAGCGAACAACTGAGTGACGTAGAATATTTAAGAGATGAAGCACGTGTGAAATCCGGAATTTTTGTCGACTATTTGTCGATTAATTGTCCTGTATTTGCTTAAAATCTAATTAAATTTTCCTTTAACTTAAAGTGGAACCTAACGGGGAAAANGCTAGCAATTCGGAATGTAATTGCGATATTGAAAATTTATTTGAAAAAAGTTTTGGCTCGAGATCATATAATGAAAAAGAAAACATTATTAAAAGAGAAAGGCCAATGCCTAAGTTAAATATAAATGCTTAGATAAAAAAATTTGTTTGACATTTTCACGATAAAATGGCTCTGTAAATGCATAAAAATGCAAAAATTGCTTTGTTGGTTTGCCTACTATTTTCAAATGAAATTAATGTGTGGAATAAGAATGGCTTTGACAATTTAGCTGGCAAAAGATGCGAAAAATCGTCGATTCTTTCGTATTTGGAGCAATCTGGAAATCGAAGCGAAATAGAATTTAACATTAGTAAATAATATAAAATAAATATTGAAAATTATAACGAGATAGTTACGGCTAATAGATACATTATATCTAAATAAATAGATGTTATATGTTTTTATCAAAGCAAGAATTGGCATTTAGAGGGCATATGGAATATATTGGATTTAATAACAGAGGTGATTATATTAAACTTGTTTATTAAGTACGTCAGATAAATAATCTATTAAAAATACATTTAAAGAAAGAATTAACTGATTGCTCCTGGAAGTCAGCTTCTTATAGAAACACAGCTTCCCTATCATCAAATGTTAAGGCATGCCCCTTGTATGCAAATGTATAAGTTTGCATATCTCTGTCATTTCTATTGGTCCTGCAATTTGCATGTGGCTATGCACATTCCTTCATGGTGTTGCAATTTCATTTTTGAAGAGTGTGCAAATGTAAATATTCAGGACAGAATCCAACTTTTTGTGGGTATACAGCTTTGCTACTTTAGATGGAAATAGACTCAATTTAACAGGAGTTTATCCAAGTATTCTTAGGATAAACTCCTGTTAAATTGTCAAAGTCTTAGACCCAACAGGAGTATTGGATAAATTCCTGTTGGGTCTAAGACTTTGAATTTCAGATGCCCAGAGCATTGGAAGTAACACAAGTGTTACTTCCAATGCTCTGGGAAGTATTCCAGAGTAGGCACTTTTGATACATTACACGGAGCAGAGATTGACCTATTATGCAACTTGTATCATTTTGATCTTAATGCTGTCCAAACCTGGAGCTTGCCAGTGACAACCTCCAAGTTTGTTACTGGCAAGGGCTATGCTTTTGAGCCAGTACTTTGCTGATCTGTGGAGCTCTTCCATATTGTTTGGCTGTTCATTGCTTGAGAAGAACAAGCAAAGCAATAATTCTACAGTTTTTCCGACTAGAAGTTCTTGAGCCCTCAGGTCTCTTATCTGGTTCCATAGAGTGTTGATAATGATCTTAGGCAATTGGGCAAAACCCTGTTGTAATTAGCCTTCTGTCAGTACAGGGGGCCCTGCTAATGTTGACTGTATACTTCCCCTGTACATTCAGATTCACAGGGAATCAACAAAAACTAAATCTAAACCTAAGGGGGGGCTAGGAGAAATGGGCTCTTTGGAGCATGGTGAGGTGAAGGAGTGAGGAGGATGTCCAATACAATGGAATGCGAAACATTGGTCTGCAGTCAAGGGTCTGTTCTGACACAACCAGGGAGTGAGATTGACAAGATTCACAAAATGTTTGTGGAAGTAAGCCAATTCTGTTATGGAAAGAACTCCCGCATGACAAAAGTCATTGCAAACAAGATTATGGAATATATGACAGATGCACAAAGAGTTGCAAACTGCTCTTGTTAAGAATGAGATCTTGAAAATGCAAGTTAAAACTTTGATGGATATCTGAAAGGAAGTAGTAGTGGCTGTTGAGGAGGTGAAGAACAATTAGCTAATGTATATAACAAGAGTAGGGAAACCATCTGTGAGGAAACTGCAAAGTGGTAACACAGGTAAAAAAACAAAGTACTAAGATGGTACTAATAAGGGGCAATGATGAAGCTAAGAATGATGTTATGCGTGACAAATTTATTATGGGATTAAACAACAAAAAGAATAAAATTCATATTGAGGGAATACAGAACATGAAAAATGCTGGCATTATCATCACAGTGGCTGGCAACGAGGACAAAGAAAAGCTCCTTAACTGTGAGCTTTTCAAAGAAAATAAGGAAAATGGGGAAAATCTGTGACTTTGCAATGCAGCTACTCGGAAAAGGAGTAAGTTATGTACCAAATTCCAACTTGCTTCACCCACATGTTCTATGTGAGGCCTGAAACTTTGATCTTAATAATAATTTATGTAGTATTTTATATCGGTAATAAATATGTAATGCTTATTAACTTGATTGTGTTTTTTTGCATTAAAGCATATAGTAATATGTTTTGTTTTTAAATGTTGGTGTATCAATTTTTTTCTAAGGGGGCAACACACATCATTTGCCTAGGGCACCAAGTATGCTTGCACCAGTGCTGTTCACAGTGCAGATGCGTTATCAATTACACAAGCTGGACTTACATTTGATCTTTACAATCAGATTTGTTAATTTAAGTGATAAAATCATACAAATAATATAATTTGGCATTTTAATGATTTCATTAGTAATGTTTGAACTTTGTTTTATATTTTATAATTTCATTCAGAAATTCAATTCAGTATTACTAATATTGAATTGTAATAAAATAAAATTTGTTAACAATTTTTGAATAACTATTAATGATTTTTTCATTTTATAAATTTCAGAATGTATGCTTTGTATGAGCAGTTATGAAAATGATTTGCAATATGGAGAAATGAAAACTTTAAATGATGTAACTGTTCATTACTATTGTTTGGTATGTATATATATATTCTATAAAACAATATATAAATAAAAAGTATGAAATGATGTACAGTACAGTCGACCACCCTATAACACGGTAGATACGTTCCATTCTTTATGAAATTGATGTTCTAAGAGTCTATAAATACATGAGCCAATCACAGCCTGGCATGTATGCAGTTTACAGACTACGGCTGTTTGAAAGGTTTTCTTCCATAAAATTAGTCGATTCTAGACTAATTTGACTCAACATTTCCAAAATATGTATAATTTTTTGGGAATAATCCGTATAAACTATGCTATAAACAAAAAATTGTAGGATTACTTACCAAATGTGCACCGTTTGACGATGCCATTGCTTAAGCTTGTTTTAGTCATAGAGCTTATCATTGAATGGTGCTCGTTTGCTTCCTGATAAATTATTTTTTTGTGAAAAATTCACTGAACTTTGGAGATATCATTAATATAAATATAATTTTTATGGACGTTAAATAATAAATGGTTTTTAGTAGGTCCGCTGCTCGTTTAAACTCAACAGTTTGTACAATATCTGCTATTGGTCTAGATTCAACCAATCTTGTCGCAACACAAATTGGCGATGACGTTTTTACTGAATTATACGAGTTTTTTTAGTGTGCTTGTACGAATACTGTCGCAATTTTTTCGTCATCATATAGGAATCTGAACTATATGAACCCGTGTTATTGGGGGAAGTCAACTGTACCTTATTTTTTTTTAATATGCAAAAAACATATAGTTTTTTATGGAAAAATACTATAGTTGTTTTCAAAATAAAATGGTTTATACAGTAGGGTCTTGTTTTATGCAGGATTTGCCATCTGAAAAAATATGTGGTTTTATATTTTTGCAGATGGCAAATGGTTAAGTTTTCCCGTTCTTCATCATACTGAATCATGTTTCTCCAGTTTCTGACATACTAAACATGGAGAACTAGTGAATGTTATTCACTATGATTAATACTCTGGTTTGCATGTACAGTTGAACCTGTCTATCTTGAATCTCATGGAAACAAGAAAAAAAATTTGAGATAGATAGGTTTCAAGATGTAGAGGTTCCTACATAGCAAACAGTAATAGGTTTGATTGGAGGTATGATATTTTATTAATACCATAGCAAGTACTGTACATAAAACTGATGTAATTGATATAAATAAAAATTTTTGACATATCTTAACAGAAATAGTGTATCAATAGTTTCTGATGCCCGACTTTTTTCAACCAATAAGACACAAACCAAACTAGTAGCCGAGAGAAAGGTAGTTTTAGTTGCAACAATGTATTATATTGCAAGAGTTGTTTCTCAATTACATTTTATGCTATCAAAATATAGTCACTGAATTTTGAATTTGTAATTGACACTTCAGTCTATAATTTGAAATATAGACATTTTGAGAGAAAATCATTTGAGATAAACATGGAAAATATATTGAATTTAGGCTGAAAATGCAGGAGAAAAAATAAATTTTGAGATAAAGAGGTTTTCGAGATAAACATGTTTGAGATAGACAGATTAATTAGTTTCCTTACTATGTTATACAAACATTTTGCTCAAGCACAGGTAGCCCTAGGTTTACGCTGCAGTTTTGTTCCTACAAAAGCCTGCGCAAATTGAATCAGCATAAAATGAACCCATATTTACAGTGAGGTGTAGGATTAGGTTCTACATAAGTGAAAAATAAGCATATAATTTTGTTTATTAATACAATATAATATAAAATACATATAAATTTAATTTTGAAAATGTATTTTATCATAAAATAAAGTGAAATGTTTTCATTAAAAAATTTTACTTTCGGATTGCTTACATTTTTCGGAAAAAAGTATCCATCTTTAATTGTTTTCTTTCATTAAGAATTTCAGAATATGGTCGAATGGATGCGATGATACTTCTTTTTACATTAGCACTTCGCTCCCAATTATTGTCTTAACTCACAAAGTTCATCCGTCAAACTTTTTATAGTTGAAAGGATATGCTTTAGATCGGCCGTTTTCATAATTCTTGGAGTTTCTTTTTCATCATTTTTCTGTAGCTATATGTCAGGTCTGCAACTCATTCAAATTTAATGGTTTGTGGAATGTTCTCTATTGGTCTAGATCTGACCAATTCCAACGATCCATGATTCTACCACAACACGTGGTGTCGTAGTGGACTCATGTCTCGCTAGGATTGGTCAAATCTGGACAAAATCTAGTCAAATCTAGCATAGGGAAAACCAGGGCATTACACAGTGAAACGGTGAATTGCACAGCAGCGTTATTGTGAATTGGCGTAAAATGAACCAGCATACATCGAGGGCTACCTATAGTTTCCTTACTATGTTATACAAACAGTTTGCTTCATACATTCAAAAACATTGCACTAAATATTCATTATAATAAAAACATAAGTAAAATGTTTTATACAAACTTTAACACTTTTATGTTAATTGTAAATGCTTGTACAAGTGTTTAGGCAACTATCTGGGACTACTAATTTACATAGAATTTTGTTTAAAATGGTACCTGCTTAACATGCAACCTCTGTCTGAAACAAGACCATACTTTTATCAAAATGTAAAAAACTACAAATCAAAATTCAAATAGTATAATTTCTTAGATAATAAAAAATTAGTTTAAAATTGATATTTTAATCAATATTCATTCAGTGGAACCTGGTTAACTTGAATTGGTCAGGAAAAAAAAATTTGGACTTTGAGTTAAAAATTTTAGTTTTTAACTCGTAACTTAACACTTTTTAGTTTTAAGTTAGAGGTTTGGCAAAAAATCAAGTTTTTGTGCATGTTTATCCTTAATAAACTATCCATATGATATTTCTGTGGATCTTATTATGTAGAATCTTTGTGTCAAAGTTGGTGTTGTCTGAAAACTGAAAAAACTTAATCTATAAACACATTTAACTAAACCTTTAACCTGTTTGATGTTGAAATTTTTATTTGTTGTTTATGACGCCATGTTGAATTTTCGTCAATGTTAAGCCTGAAATTTTTTTTAAAAATAATATCATGTTTACTGTATCNAAAATACGTTGATTTTTGTCTAAATTTTGATTTTTGATTTCTGTAAGATTTTCTTATTTTTTATTAACCCTCAATACCGAAATAATCCCGGGATCCCGGGATTAGAAATAAGGACCGGGATCGAATTCCCTACTTACAATAGATCGCTCTTTCAAGATTTAGGCAAATTGTCAAAAGCGCAAATGAGTGCGTTAGATTTAATAAGAATAACGGCCATGAGATAGAAACAACAGAGAAATATATCATGAGATTTAAGATTGGTAATTTAGAGTTTTCTCATGAATGTTACGTGGTAGACCCTAAAATAACCAAAGCAAATGAAGGAATTTTAGGAAGGGATATAATTGAGAAATATGATATAATCGTTTCTGTTAAAAACGTGAAGCTAATATTCCCAAGGGGAGATGAGATAACCTTCTGGGTATGGGCGTTTTCACAACAACATTAGTAATCCTCAAAGATTAGAAACAAAGGATAGTGGACAGGAGAAAAGGAATCAACACGGTAGGTTCAAAGAAAATTTGACATGCTTAGACAATGTTAGTGAAGATCAGAACAAGTTTAATAAAAGTAACAAGTATAAAAGAATGAGGAAAGGAAGCCACGCACAGATAAATAAACAGAGAAGTGGTTTGGTTTGCAAATGTTAAGAAGGCTGTACCAGTGGCTTAGCCTTTGAAAAGAAGTAAGAAGGGGAAGGTATAGGGTTTTGGTTGAAGATGGGGCAAGAAAGATAAGAAAGTGTGAAATAACGTTTTGTGGCCAACCAGCATCGAGCCCCATATATTGAGATCATAGGGTAAAGTATGCATAGTATGCATCAAGACCCAGTTAATACTGAGTATGTGCTTTGTTTTTGGAATAGATACATTAAGAAATAATAAAAATAATAATGATAATAATAGTAAAATAAAAATAAAACATTGAGGAAAACGAAGTATGAACAGAGAAGTAGTTTAGAAACTCTAAACCACTGAGTAACAGTTAGAAAAAACGAAAGGAAAGATGACACTCAGAGTGATGTCATGCTGTTGAATGATTCAGAAGTGATCAGAAGTCATTGTGGAAGGAAACATGAGAAGAGAAGTCGTTGACTAGGTAGGCGTAGTCAAACCTTGCACTTTGGATAGAGAAGGAGCGTTTATCTTAGGTGTCTTAGTGAAAATGCAACACTGCGGCAAAATACCAATTAGGATTATGAATGTTTTGACTCAACCAATAAAATTAAATAGGGGAAGTTAAGATAGGTGCATTTTTCAAAGCAAAAAGGGAAACAAAAGAAAATGTGAACCAAAACAAACCATCACAATCAAATGTTAAACCAATGCAAGGCCTTTCCTTTACACTCATGAAGGCCCATACCAATGCCGATGCATTGAGTAGAGTGCCCATAGCATCCATTGACAAGTTACACTCTATATACAGCAAGGCCTAGATCCAAGAACAGCAACAAAAGGACCTCTATTGCATAGAAATTAGTTGGTGTTTGACAGGTGCTTCAACATCACAAGAATAGAGTCAGAGTCCTGAGAGTAGGGAATTTTATTTAGATGCAAAGCAGACATAATACCACAGAAAGTTAAACTCTGAAAAAAATGAAATATGGGGCAGATTGGTTATTCCCAGAAACATGGTCGAATATGTCTTGTAGATGTTTCATGACATCCCTAGTTCAGGACACTTGGGAGTGAAGAAATTAAGGAAAAAATTGTAGATGCAATTTTATTGGACAGACATGAACAAGGACATAACACACTATTGTCAATCATGTCAGGAGTATAGTATGCGAAAGCGACCTCTGCACAGACATCAGGCACCATTACAGATTTTTCCTAGATTTAGAAAACTGTAACTTTTGGTGAATGTTACTTGACACCTCATTCAAGATTTTTCCTAGGATTCACCTAGTATTCAAGAGGACAGCCCTTGATATCCAGGGTCCCTTTCTTACTCCCATAAAGGCAATATATATTTATTGGTCTTCATGGATAATTTTTTGCGTTACCGCAAAAACTGTCGCTATAAAGCTTTTGTTACACAGGTAATCTTGAGACACTCAGTTCCAAAGCAACTACTAACCAATTGAAGTGCAAATTTCACATTAAAGATGATGCAAGAGGTTTGTGAGCTTTTGCAGATAGAGAGACTGCTCACCACTGCTTACCACCTGCAATGCAATAGGATGGTAGAGCCACCTTGGTAGATAGTGTACATCTGTGTAATGCATCAAAATAACGCAATTGGGATGAGATGGTCCCTTTTGCTCTTTTTGCATACAACACCACCGTACATTCTAGCACAAATCAGACACCATACTATTTAGTGTATGGGAGAGATCCTGTTTATCCATTCGATGTTGTCACAGAACCTAGCTGACCTAGTTACGATGTTAGTGAGAACTATATGAGCAAACTAAGGGCGAGGTTAATTCTAGTTCATAGATTAGCCCAAGAACAAGCAGAAAAAGCAATGCAAAACAGGAAAATGTACCATCAGTGCAAAAATAGACCCCATAAATTTTTAATAGGCAACCAAGTTTTTGTTACAGAGGTAGTAGTCCCTTCGGGGTTGAAAAGGAAATTAGCACCTAGATGGCAGGGACTGTGTAGGATTATAGCAAAAACCAGTCCAGTCAACTTTGTCATCCAACATATCCATACGGGAAAAAAGTTACACACTCACGCAAATCGACTGAAATTTGCCATAGCGCAAATGGAGTTTGAATCTTTGGCTGCAGTCAAGTGCAATCAGGAGACAGGGAAATCCAAAAACTCAGCCCCAGAACAATGAACACCCAAAATGATAGACCCCTGGGATGAGTTCATCCTAAGTTTATACCACTAGAACAGGCAGAGCCAGCGGAAATGACCAAAATTGGTTGGCCAACAACCACGGCACAACTGTCACAGATACACTTTGAGAAGTTAGGGACCGGTAGATGAATTTCCTTGGGTATAGAGACGCATAGACATGTGCAAATGGTGGACAGAAGTGCAGATGAAGGATGTGCGTCAAAATCATGATCGGGAGCACTTGCTGCCACCTACGCCCATCGGTCTATTTACGCAATGTAAATGGTGAGCTCTCCTCGGGAGAGGTCAGCATACAAAGAAAAAAAAAATGTGTAAGGATGAACACTCGGGTGAACAGAATTGTCGTGAAACAGACTTATATCTGTAAAAATTCTCATTGTGCATCCTGAATGTTCAGTGATAGAAATGCAATTTTTTAAGTTCAAAATTGTAGAACTGAGGAAAAAAACAATTTGTATGGAAAAATAACATTGTTACGAACGAAACACTGATGAATTTGTCAACAATTGAGTAGTTTATATAAGCAAATTTGAAGTACTTTCTAAAAACCGGTCCCTAGACATTTGTCTCATTTGTCTATGTGATGATCCGGCCCTGAGTGTTACAGAAGAAAACTGTTTATTTGGTTAAAGGTTATCTTACATCCAAACATTTCAATCCTGAAAATAATGTAGAACCTCGATGTTGGTTTCCATTGGTGTTTTGTTGATTGTTGCTGAATGGGTAGCCCCGTGGCAGTGATGAGATAGTCAAGAATTCAAACTTGTTGAAATTTGCACACTTGAAGTTATCACGGAAGGAGTCAACGATGTTTTCTATGTTTGCATTGAGGATGATGACAATTTAGATGACCAAGCCCTTCTGGATCAAACTGATAGATTGAACTAATGGATCGTTCACAAGAAGGGTCTAATGGATCGAATGGATCTGTCCTTTTTTACATGAAGGTTTTGTATATATATATATTTTTTTTTTTTTCTACGTATCTTCTCCCAGTTAGTTTGGACATCCTTTTCCCTTTTTTCTATTGGTCTCTTACCTGTCACCAGGTAGAATTCAAGGCCATTTTGGGTTGTGCGAAAAGTCTGCCCAGGATGGTTTATCTGACACCATCCTGAGTATGACTAACAACAAAAGTGTCAAGGTCCAGCATCACCACTTGACGTCGATAAACCCGATACCTCACAATAACTGTTACATCTCTGTGTCAAATAATTTCTGTAAAATTATATTTTGTTTTACATCCATTTTTGTTTAAACTAGTTTTGAGTCTTTAAAGGGCTTCCTACCAATTGAAAAGGTTGCTCTGGTGCCAGTGACATTTTCTCTGGCAGCTTCGGAAGCTGGCAGTTTGCTTCCATTTTTGAAAATGATATCACCTTAACAATCGTCTTCTGTTCTTTTTTCCTTGTGCGTGTTCCATTTTGCATTACATTGAAATATGCACATTCGTCACATCATGTAAGTGATATTCAATTTCGATTAATTGATTGTCACAGTCACATAACATTCTTTATATCTGAACATAGAATGGGTTACGACTGATTAAATGAAGAATTGTGCTTTTAAATATTATTTTGACAAAAAAAATTTTTTTTTTTAAACATTTCCTGAACAAGAACAAATTTGTTTGCTGCTCGTTACGTTCGTATAACATTATTTGATTTTGTCAAGGTACGGATTCCTTTGAGAACATTTTTTCTAATTTCTGTAGACTTAGCAAGTCATACCAATTTCAAAAGATTTTAATTTTTTTCTGAAAAGCCATAAAGGAGTCTAAATTTGACTTGGTTTTGTTCAGTCTGTCATTCAGGAGATTACTGTTTTTTGTCTTCTTTTCTTTCAAGTTTTCCAACAGAATCTGGGCTGGAGAATGAACGAATGTCTGCATGGATGGTGGACATTCAACAAACTCGACACATCCTTTGCAGACACCTTTCTTTTGATTGTCTTTCTTGTGAACACGTGACACGACAGTTTCTGCTGTTGATTTCTGATACAGGTGACTATAAATCGAGGTCATGTGGTTCTTAGGGGATGTTTCCCTCAATTCTGCTGAACGTTCTTTTGTGATTGTTTTCCTGTTGAATCAGTTCATAAACGGTTTGTTTTACTGTGACAGGTCTGATTGTTTTCTGCACATCTCAAATTGGAGGGTCAGTTTTCCTCATTTTCCAATTGTATAAATTGCTCAATTTATGACAGTTTTCTATGTGAGTGTTTTTCTCGTGACACTTTTTGGATTTGAACAATATATGTGTGAATGACAATTTTCACAGATTTCTTTTTCTGACATAACATCAATTTTTTCATTAACCATGGCACAAAAGTCAAAGCTTTGTTCGTGATACATAGTATCAGCACAAAGGGATAAAAGTTACAGATTTCACTTTCATCATCTACGAAAGAAAGAATTTCACATTACTAGTAAAGTTCCAGTTTCCTGACAATGTTTGTTGACTGTGTGCATAAAAGCATGTGGTGATTACGAGGAAAATTGTTGCAGTGGGTATTGTTGTGAGTTTTGGGGATACTGCGAATTTTGCATCCCGTTGTTCGTCCTATCAGCTTCTTGGGTTCAATTTGTTTGTAAGGGTTCCTCTCTTTGGAAGTTGTTTATCGGCTTGGGCATTGGCTGTTGATCCAATCTTTTCCCTGTTGTTTCTAGTTGTTTGGAAAGTTGGGCTATTTTTGTGTCTAGGGCTGATTCTCTAGATGTGTTTGCTTCTCCCAACAGTGTCACGATTCTCAGATTCTAGTGACTAAACTCTGTGTTTTTCCTGCTAGTTGTTCTATTGTTTCCTCGCGGATTGCTACTTTCAGTGTTTCCGTGAAGGTTGGCAGATCATGGGTCATCACCTGTCTCTTCAGCCTTTCTGTCAGGCTGTGCAGGAATTGGATTTTTAACTTTTTATTCAGTTCTCATTGTTGACAGTGTTTGGGGCTGTGGTCTCATCGTGAGTATTTATTTTTGGCGATTTATCTGAGCGTTTGTTGGCTTACTCTTTTTTGCTGTTAGTTTTTACGAGATTCTCTGGGAAAGTTATATCTGTATACCTTCTGAAGGTTCAGCCTCTAGTACCCTTCGGGGGAAGCTGAACAGTTGTGCATAATAAAAAACCTTTCTAAAGGCTAACTATGGCTTCTCAGCCTGAAAACATTAAAGCACAAATAGTGCTTCAGAGAGTGTGAGGAAGTGCTTGGCAATGAATTCTCAATCCTGTCAGGAGCCGGCAAAGTGGGAGCACTCGAAGTTAGAGTGAAAGCTGCAAAGGAAGTGCAGAATGAGTTGTTGAAGTAGTTGACACAAAATACAGGATAAAAGATTGGGTCTCGAGACCATGTTCGGAAAAGTCTCCCGTATAGTAGAGATCATGGCAAGAGAGGAAAGTACAGTTGCAAAGATGTTTGAGAAAATAAATGAAAGATTGGATGAAATCAGTGATGGTTGAGTAGGAAAAGAAAAAACATTTGTTCAGGCATTGAATCTACCAAGAGTTAATAGGCAGATAGTACAGAAGAGAGAAGTAGTAATTATTCAGCCCAAGATTGGAAAGGGAGAAACTGAGGAAATGAAGAAGAAGATTAAGAAGCATATACAGCCCCACAAACTCAAAATTGACAATAAAGGCATCAGAAAGCTTAGCAAAGGGGCTATAGTTGTTGAGGTAGTGAGAACAGAAGACAAAGGAATACTGGAACAGGCGATAGGGAAGATTGAAGGTCTTGAGGCAAAAGTGTGATGGAAATGCTTGCCTGAGGTTATTATACATGGTGCCCCCGCAAGATAGATAAAGCAGAATTGCCAAACTTCATATACGAAGAGAATATGGAACTGTATGAATGCAGGTATATCACAGAGGAGTTTAAAAGGGTTTTAACCCTAAATTCAAAATAGGAAACAGAAATAAACCAGTTACTATCTGGGTAATAGAGGTGTCACTTCCAATACAGAAGACATTGATGGCAATTAAAAAGGTGAATATCAATTGGGTCAGACTTGCACTATTGAAGACTTTATTCCAATTATACAATGTTATAACTGTTGTAAAATGGGCCATTTTGCCAAGGACTATTGAGGAAAAGCCCATATGTAGCTAGTGTGGGCAGAATCATAGGTTCAAATAGTGCCCGAACAAGAACACAATTAAAGTATGTGTAAATTGCAAACATGAGAAGCACACAGATACAGGATATAATGCACTAGATAGGAAATGCCCAATAGGTCAAAGGATAAAAAACCTTATTATAAGCTGAACAGATTATGGACAAAGGCTATAAAAGTATAAAGATAATCCAGATTAATATAAAGAGGGCAACTGTGGCTAACTCAATTTTAAATAAGATGGAAGATAATGATATAGCTTTAATTCAAGAGCAGTATACAATAAATGTCAAAGTGTCTTGCTTAGGTATAAAGCTAACAGTAATGCAGTGCGAGAAACCCTCGGCAGCAATAGTCTGCACCAACAGGGAAATAGCTATTCACTTTTGTCAGGAGTTGAGTGATGCAAATGTGGCTTATGCTGAAATGATAACATACAGAATGCGAATAGTGTGGTTTAGTGTATACCATACTTTTGGGGAACTTATTCAGGAGATCCTTATAAAGATTGACAAGATTGCAGGACAATATAAAGAGAGCGGAATAATAATAGGTGGAGATTTTAATGTCCAGTCCCCAGTCTGGGGTGGAACAGTTTACGATAAAGAAGCAGACGAGGTGCTGGAGTTCATGGCAGAACAGAAATTACATATCATTAATGATCCAGATTCCCCTCCAATGTTTGATGGTCCAAGAAGAGTGAGTTGGATAGATATAACAATATGCAACAATGGAGCCTTTCTCTGGTTCAACAGTGAGAGGTTAATATTGATTCAAGCCTTAGCAATTATAGGCCTATTTATTTTCAAATGTGGGCAGAGCCAACTATGGAAAAACATTTATGTAGTCTGTACAATATGAATAGAGCTAATTGGAACAAATTTGACAAGAGGCTGGAAGACAAGCTGAAAGAATTCTCAGCTTTGAAGGGAATTAGTAGGCAGCAAGTGGAGGAATGTATATAGAGGTTCATTAACATCATTAAAGATATATGTAGGTAGTGTATTTTGGTGAAGAAGACTGAAAGATACATGGTAAAATGGTGGAATGACGACTTGACACATATTTGAAAGCATAATAACAAGCTCAGGCGTAGATGCCAACATTGCTACAACCTTGTTGAAAGAAACAGACGAAAAGACATTTATATTAAGTTTGAAAAGTTTTATAAGAGCAAAATTAAACAGTATAAATTGGACTCATGGAAGTGCTTTTGTACAGATAACACAGGAGATCCATGAGGTATGACATATAAGATAAGTACTGACAGAATTAAAGCAAGATCAGTGCTATAATCCAGTCAGGATTGGGGACAAATTTACTAGTTCCTTGGAGAAAATAGTGGACACCCTACTGTCCCACTTTTTCCCTAAAGATGATATAAATGACGATGGAGAGTATCATAGAGTGATAAGAGATGAAATTCAAACAGAATACGAGATGGACAATGATCCGCCATTTACGGAAGACGAGATAGAGACGAGTATTAAGAAAATGAAGGCTTATAATGCCCCTGGCAAGGACAGAATAAATTTATACATACTCAAGGAAATCTGGAGGAGTTGCCCTAAGGTTTTGGCAAAGATTTTTAACTGGTGTCTATTGTACAGCACTTTTCCAAGTGCATGGAAAAGAGCTTTGTTGGTGATTATACCCAAGCCAAATAAGACCAATTGCTCAGACCCATCGAGCTTTAGATCTATTAGCCTGCTCCTGACAGTGGGGAAAATATTGGACAATCTAATGATAAACAGAATAATATGGAATATTAATACAAGAAGTGGTCTGACTGATGTGCAGTATGGATTCTGCAAGCAAAAATCCATGGAAGATGCAATCAATAAGGTGATATTAACAATAAATTGCAGGACAACAAATACGACATGGTGATCAGCCTCGATATCAAAGGGGCGTTCGACCATGCATGGTGGCAAGGAATATTGATGAAGTTAAGAAGATTAAAGTGCCCTTGGAATTTATATAATTTAGTGGCCGACTACTTCTCTAATCGATTGGCATATTTTGAGATGAATTACATAAGGGTAGAAAGGAACTTAGAGAGAAGATGCCTGCAGAGTTCCAAATTGGGTCCTAGTTTTTGGAACATTGCATTTCACAGCATCTTAAGGAAGATTACAGAGCATAATATAAGGGCGATTGCTTATGCTGATGACTTATTCATTATAATTCCTGAACATTCTCGTAGGGATATTGAGCGTAAAGATACTTACATCCTTACAAAGATAACTCAGTGGGAAACAGAGCAAAAGCTCCTTTTTAATCCTAAAAGGATGCTTGGAATAGTATACTCAGGAAGTGGGAACATGCTTATGAGAAGGCCATCCACTATTAAAATGGCAAAATGAATCAATTAAGATGGTGAAGACAATGAAGAATCTAGGAGTAATCTTAGACAATAAGTTCTCTTGAAATGAACATGCAAAGGAGATTAAAATAAAAAATATGAGGGTGATGTGTAAGCTCTCCAGGTAGCAAGAGGATCCTGAGAGGTAAAATCAGAGGCGATGGACATAATATATGAAGACCTCTTTATCTCAATGCATAACCTATGCAGTCTCTTCTTGGTGGCCTAGTGCCTACAAAACCCTTCAGAAGAAACAACTGGCTAAAGAACAAAGGTTGGCAGTACTTAATATGGCCAGATGTTAAAGGACAGTGTCAACAGAGGCCTTATTAGTCTTGACAGGGAAATCACCTGTCAAATACATTATAGAAGAACGAGCAAAGAAATATCATGCGAAAAGCGGTATATTACCCTCGATCCCTGATATAACAGAAGAATTAATGGAATATGAACTGGATATCAAGTACTGGAGTCTATCAAGACCAGACATTAAGTTTGGCATTACAATAGATAACAATGATTCAAGAGCTGGAATAAATATACATACTGATGGCTCCAAGTCAGACAAAGGCATAGGAGCTGCATTTGTATCATACAAATGAAATATAGAAGTCTATCATCAAACCTTCAAACTGGAACACTTGTTCAAATTACTAAGCAGAACTTTTTGGCATACAAGAGGCATTCATTCATTCATTCATTTATTTTATTAAGGTACTAAAGTACATATCCAGTATCGCTGGGCACAACTGGATGAGTGTTACAGAGAGCAAGATATGGCAAATTTGTTTTTACATGGGAGTCGCATACAAAATGGAGTAAAAGTGTTCACAGAATACAAATCACATAGTATTACATTAGGATTACATTACATTACATATGAATGACAAATTGTTACAATAACAGAGTAACAAATGAATACTTATGGTTGACAGAATGACCAAATGATTACAAATGATAGGCAGAATGATCAGTGATTACATAAAATAATAAGAAAAAAACCACGTACAATAAATGCTACAGTGAATATAAGGCACGTACAATAAGGGATAAATGGTAAGAGAGAGTACAATAAAATATACATTTACAAAATAAGAATAGGGTGATTACATAAAGATAATACAAATTATGAAAGAAATGAAGGAATATACTACATATACAGGTGCACAGGACGGAAGGTGCCGAGCAGAGCAGAAGAGGTTACTAGAAGCTTGGGTACAGGTGGGGATGTTGGTTCTTTTGTTATATTACTTGATGAGAATAGTGAGCTGATTAAAAGTGTCCCTATCATTGACCAGGTCGTTAAGTTGGTCTTGATTATTATTAGGCCAATGCCCGTGCTTGAGGTCGATGATAGTATGTAATTGGAGCCTCTCATGCTCCAGCATGGGACAGTCTAGAATATAATGAAGACAGCAGTCTTGAGAGTTACAGGTGACACAAAGTCCACTGTTGTGTGGGTTAACAAAGCGTTTCAGATATGAATGAACTCGCCCATGATTGGTGAGGAATTGGGTGAGTTGAAAGTTTGGAATGATCCACCTGTAACTGTACCTATTGGAGATGTCAGGAAGAAACCGATGGGTGATGTTGTTGCTGGAGTCCCAGTCACGCTTCCAGTTGGCAAGAAGATAATTCCAAAGGATTTTCTTGATGGTTTTCAGGTTTAGTTTATCATACTCAATGTGCAGGGTTTGGTTGGTGGCAGCAGATTTGGCGAGGAAGTCAGCACGCTCGTTGCCGACATTGCCCTGGTGGGCATGAACCCAGTTGAGGCTATAGTAGTTGTTTGAATTACTTTGGATCATGTGGATGTCGTAGGCAATGGGGTGAAGGTTACGGCGATGGAGGATAGAGATGGCAGAACTACTATCAGAAAGGAGAATGATGTTGGTGTTATGGAAAGTTTGTGTTCCAATTGATTGCTTGCCTGATGGCGAGCAGCTTGGCCTGAAAAACAGAACAATTACCATGGAGGCGAGTCCTGTGGTGGAAGATCTCGTTGCCCTTTTGAAATGACACAAAGTTGCAGCCCACCATGTTGTCAATCTTTGAGCTGTCGGTGTATAAGTCGATAGAGGGAGTGTGATGAGAAGCCAAAGTTAGGGAGCTCAGTAGGATAAGGCTAGTTGGCAAAATTAATCGGACGTTCCAGCTGGTCTGCCCGAAGAATACTAGTGTAGGTATTGATGTCATTTCTCCACTTGATGCTCCAGATACTGCTGTGGAGTTTGAAAACCTTGTCAATTGGGGGCTTCTTACAGATCAATTGAAGGCTGGATTTAGAGGTAGTCAGGTAGGCCTTAGCAATATAAACGAGGACTGCTCTCTGGGCAGAAATCAATTTTTGGTGTAAATGAGATTTGGTAGCTGCACTGCCCCAAGTGCCGTGCCCATAGGTGACAATGGGGACAAAGATGGCGTTGTAAATAATACTCATTGCCATGGGTGTAGCGAGGGGGGAGCCTGGGTGGGCACGGCCCTCCCCAGTGAACCTGGTGCCCCCCCAGAAAATCACAGCCGAAAAAGTGTTAAGCCGATCTGGAAACAACAAAAAACTGAAAGCTAAAAATTTTAAATACTAATAAAAAAAAAAGGTCCACTGTGCCCAATGTTATGAATAATTTGAAATAATTCAATTTTGTGTTAGGTTGGCCTCTACTAGGCCCCCCTACAACAAAACTCTGGCTACGCCCATGCTCATCACCTCAGAGTTTAAGCCCCAGTTATTCTTAGCTATCCTAGAAAATGAGTGGAAGATAAGGCCCACTCTATCACAGACGTATTTAATATGGTGCTCCCAGGTTAAGTGGTAGTCGAGTATGATGCCCAAGTACTTTAATGTCGTTTTGATTTTGATGGAATACCCATCCATTTTGATCATTGGGACCCTCTTGTATAGGTTGGGTTTCCTTGGACTGTTAAAGACAATGCCCCTGGTCTTCAAGGAGTTGAAATGGATCTTGTGGAGAGTGCCCCAGCTGTTGATGTTATTGAGGATGTTGTTTGCTCTCCTTTCAAGCTCAGCCCTTGAAGAGCTGCCTACCGGTATTATGACATCATCAGCATATGCAGTTTTGGAATCTTGGCTGAATGTAGTGCTGAGGAACTCGTTGAAGGTAATGCTCCATAGCAGGGGGCCACAGACAGAGCCCTGCGGACAGCCTCAGACAACATCTTTATGATGCGAGAGATTTCCAAGTTGGAGAACTGCTTTCCTGCTGCTTAAGTAGGGGTGTAGTAAATTGAACAGGTTAGTTGGGCAAGTGGTATCGTATAGCCTTTTTAGAATCAGCAGCCATCAGATGTTGTCAAAAGCCTTCTCAATGTCTAGGCTTATGCCTAGGACGTATTTATGTTGATTGAGCAGATGTGACCAGCTGGCTGTGACTGCATTAATAGCATCACTGGAGGACCTTTGATGCCTGAAGCCGTATTGGGTCTCTTGTAACTGTTGAGTGGTTTCAATATTCCAAGTAAGTCTGGTAGAAATTAATTTTTCAAGTACCTTTCCCAGTATAGAGAGGCGAGAGATTAGCCTGCAAGTGGACGTGCCAGGTTTAGGACTGAGAGTCAGTTTGGCCATCTTCCAATCTTCGGGGAAGACACCAAACTGCAGGCAGGTGTTGTAAACATGGAGGTGACCAGGAAAAAGCCTCCAGATCTCTTTAGCAAGCCTAGCAGGGATGCTGTCGATGCCTGAAGCCTTGGTGGTATTGAGTTCATTGAAGATCTTATCTGTCTTATGGTGCTCAAAAGGAGGGATGTTCTGGTTATTTATGTTATCATAATTGAGGGTCCTGATGTCTTGGTGCTGTGTATTGTCGTCTTCAGGGTTGTTGTCAGGACAGAAGGTGTTAATTTGTTGCTTGATTGCGTCGAAGATATTTTCGTTATTGGTGGTTTCCAGAAGATGTCTTTTTCTCAGCTTGCCAGTACAGAGTTTTGTGACATATTCCCATGGGTTGCTAGAGGCTTTGGAGCAGTAATTCCTCCAAGAGGCAATCTTGGCAGTCTTAATTTCCTGCTTGTATTTTTTCTGATGATCCAGGTATTGGGTCCTGAGCTGACTGCTTTGGGGCTCACTCTTACATCTTTGGTAGGTTTTCTGGAGGTGTTTCATCTGTTTACGCACGTCGGTGAGATTGGCATTCCACCATGGCTTTGCGGTTAGAAGGGGTACGGGGGATGAAGAGGTTGCATGCGGTATTGATATAGTTAATAGAGCTATTGATGAAATTACAGGCGTCTTGAAAGTCCGTAGGGTTGTAGATAGTAAGCCTGGTTTGGAGGTAGTGGGAGAAGCCATCCCAGTCTGTGCGAGATAAATTAAACCGTGAAGAGGGATTATAATTTTTAGCATTGTAGGTACTGTTCATTGAAAAGTTGAGGTATGCATGCTCACTAAGCGTAGTTTCGTTAAGGACTTTCCAGTTGGTAATGAGGTTATGACAATCGAGTGATGCAGCTGTAATATCAATCCAGCTTTGTCCTATAGAGTTGGAAAACGTGGGCGGAGAGAGTGGACTGTTTGCAAGAACAAGGTTATTGGTGGCAAGGAAGTCTTCCAGAACTGTGCCCCTGTCATCTAGCTGCTCCCCACCGCAGACAGGAGAGAGTGAGTTGGTTTCCCCAACAAGAAGGAGGTAGTTGGTTTGAAGGTTATTGATGATGTCTTGCAATAGGTCCAGAAAATTGCGGATATTATTATTATAAGGACAGTAGACATTGATTATAATGAAGTTTGTTTTATTGATAATGGTCTCAATGCACACAATATATGTTCATCACTGTACTGCTTATGGAGAAGAATTGGGAATTTATTGTTGTTAATGGCAGTAATGGTGCATGGATAGCTTTTGGTGCCCTTAGCAATGGTCAGGGAGGTGGGGAGACAGGCCAAAGTATTTTTGTAGCAATAAGGTTTCTGAATAAAGATGAAATGAAAATTGTGAATGTTTGCAGCAAGAAAGGAAGTGGTGTCAATGCCCCTGCCCAAGTTAATCTGCAGAAAACAGATATGGCTTTGATTATTCTGATCCATAATCAGTTCTGGAGATAAGGGTGGATATGGTTCTCTGGTAGATCAGACAGAAGCTGTCTCTTGCGTTATGATCTGTGTTCTCCAATTTTACATGTAAACAATTGCAGCATTTCGGTGTTAGTTTCTAGTTACGGCATTCCCTAAAGGTATGATCCTGGCTGCATTGACTGCAGGTATTTTTAGTCTGGGTACAATTTCTAGAGGAGTGTCCAAAGCTGCAGCAGCGGAAACACTGCAGCACTGGGCAAAAATCACCCACTCTGCACTGGGACCATTCAATGTTGACTCTGCCCAGCATTAGCATGCATCTACTTACAGTAGTTTAGAAGTGACTTCAACAATGCGGTTCCTAAATTGAATATCCTTCCTTCTGGTAGAGAATTTTAAACAGAATTGGATTGTGAAATTTCTCCTTGGTGAAGTTTTCGTTTATAAGTTCGTTTTGATAGTAAATGCTTTTAGTTATGTCATCTTCAGTTTCTTGGATGGGGACAGAGTATAATACTATGTGTGGTTTCTTTTTCCTGGGAAGCCGAGTGGTTACATCAGGGAGCTTTTCTTTGATACAATTTTCCAGATTTGCTATATCTTCCTGTTTTTCCAAATCGACCACAACACCACTGCCAGTGATTTTCCTAATTCTGTCCACGCCAATCTTTAGGTCAGTTGGTTTAATTTCCTTTTGTATCAGCTTTCAAAGATTATTGCTGTTGCTGTTTTCCTCTTTACCGTAAACCAAGAGAACATTGTTTCTTACGGTTTGCTATTATTGTCTGGCTTTAGGAGATGCATTAACACAGATTCCTGATCTTAGGATAGCACTGTATGATGGCTGGGAGAGAGCTGGCGATTTGGTCTTCTCCAAAGAGGTCAGTTTGTCTATTATGTTGTCCTGTTTCTCTAATATTTTCTTGTCATTCTTTTCTTCTAGTATATGGTCAAGCTTGGTGGATATGTCATCAGGCATTTGCAGGCTAGTACAGTTGGCGAAAATGTCGATGATAATTTGAGCCTTGCTGATGATGTAATCCGAGTGCTTTTTACTAGTGATGTAATGAATATTAAGTTACTATTCGGTATTTGGCCTATTTTTCGCTATTCAGTTGAATACCTAAAAACAGGAGTAAGAAATAACAAAAACATAGTAAATTAATCATTTTGGTATTTAGATTTAGTATTATCGGGTTAGTGTTGTTTGTTTATATTTATTTATAACTTATAACATGCACAAAATAAAAAAGAACATAATATTAGTCACTTGTATTCACAATTTATAATTACAAAGATCAGCACACGTTACACACCTATTCGTTGAAGAATCGTCACACATTTGAGGCTCTGACCCTGCCTATCCTTCTTTTTAAGCGCTCTTCTTTGCTCTTCCTTTTCTCTTTCCTCTATGCTCTAGTCCACATATGCCTATGCATACATCATAATACACCCTCACAATACTTTCGATTTGTCACTTTTCCATCGTAGATTCCCCATTTTACAATTACGTTACTTATAGCCTGGTGATAACAGAGAAAAGAGACAGATAGGACGTCAGTATAAGTCACAGTTATGATTTCACAGATTCGAAACAGCTTGGTAGCCCGAACGAACGACTCCAGGCTTTCACCTATGCACGCTAAGTGACTTTCATTACAAGCATTTAGCTTTCTGAAGTCTATGACAACAATTGTTTGGCATTCATGGCTGCAAATTTCAGGCCAATAAGCTGCCTCGAATTGTTCGATTATGTTATCAACTCAATTTCATATTTATTTTCACTTTGTGGTTCTTCTCTGTTCTTCTTCTGTTATTTACACATGTAGGTTATTTCATTGTTATCTACATTTGATATCATCACTTATCACATACTGCCATGATGCTCTTGTCCGAACTGTCAAGAATTAACGCGATTGACAAAGCGTAGTGATAGTGGGCCAGTAGAGAGCAGGGTCCTTGCCATAACGCAGTTTGCGCACCAATTTTCGTACGTGCGTTAATCAAGCCAAATAGTTTGGCCAAATATTCGGCTATTCGGCCATGCTCCTGGCTGAATATTTGGTGTTCGGCCTGAGGCCGAATATACTATTCGTTGCAACACTACTAAATTGCGAAACGATCGCCTAAATATCGGGTTATTATATGGCTAATTAAATGATTAGAATAAAGTAATTTGTCATTAGAGGTAGGCGTTAGGCACCATCTCTTAAGTAAATTAATAATTAAAATTAAATAAATAAANTAAAATACTCAATTCCTCAAAAAGACTCGACACTACAGACTTGGATAATGGAGGTTTCACCCATGATCAGAGAAATTTTAATAAACGAAGAAAAATTGTACATAGGATGGGTTAGGTGCACAGTTTACGACCACATAACAGTGATACGATGCTTTAAGTGTTTGAACTTCGGACATTTTGCGAAAGAATGCCAAGAAAAGGAACAGGTGTGTAGTCACTGTAACGGTGCTCACATCTATAAAGATTGCGTCAAAGAGGGGCCAGCAACATGCATAAATTGTGTAAGAAACAGTCTAACAGAGGTAAATCACAACTCAATGGATAAGCACTGCCCAAGCTACGTGAAACAACTCCGGAAACTTCTTGGAATACAACGACAATAGAAGATCATTGTAGAAGCCATCGAGTTGATGGACAGCAGTATGTCTTCGACCTACATGAATGGTGAATATGATTCAACAATTAGAACAATTGATTGGAACCATCAGACTTTTCATAGTGGCCGAATTGACCACTACACTGGACACATCCAATTATGTTAACCACAAGTTGTGGTTAAATTGTACATACTGTATATACTTTTTTGGTGTTCAATTTTCTTTGTTCTTCTGTTATTTTAAGTTTATATTGTCGGGACCAAAATTTTTTATGTAGCCACTGCCAGTTGCATCTGGCTTTTTGTTAAATCAATTTTAAGGATTCAATAAATGCCCGATGCGAGGCGCCTATGGGTCCCATGCCTTCTTTCACACTTTCCTATCTTCCTTTCTTTTCACACTTCAAACCTCATGCTTTCTCTTCTTTCCTACTTCCAAGGGCTAAGTCCGTCGCTTAAAAGACGGACAGCTCTCTAACTCTCTTTTTAAAGATGTATTAAAGATGCCTCTTGTATGGGAGTCTGAGTTGTGCCTTCGTGAGAGAAAGACATGTTTTTGGTCAGTTCCTGCTATTTTTGGTATGTTTGGTCTAGCTAAGCCTTATTCTAGGGTTAGCATGGTCTTTTCTATACTTAAGTATAGGATTTTAGGCTTATTTTAGGGCTAGTGTAGTGTTAGGCTTAGTATTGCTAAGCCTAATATTTTAGCTTAGTTTATTTAGCTAAGGTGCTGTGTTTTGTAGCGTCCATGTTGGCATCCTCGGCACTGTCATTCCTACGTGATAAAGACATTACCAGACGCCATTTTGTGCTACTGGAACCCTACCTGAAATAAGTGAGTAGTGTTTTCTCTCATCTGTCTTTGGTTGGTGGGGAGACCTGCTATTGAGCAGACTGGCCTTCCCAGCCATCTAGTCTGCCTGTGAAGACATCACCAGCCAGCTTGTAGCAGCCTGTCCAGTGTTACCACCAGCCAAGCAAGCTTGGCTGGTGATAACACTGGACAGGCTAAAATCCTATACTTAAGTGGTAGAAGCCTTACACACAGCCAAGCTTGCTTGGCTGTGTGTAAGGCTTCTACCACCACCCTTTTTGACAGCTTACAGTGAAACTTCTGGTGTTAGTATATCTTCCCACCATCTCCAAACTAGTGCATCATCCAGAACAAGTTTTCATAGAGACCAGTGCATCAGCTGTGACAGCTTCCTGCGCTTGACTTCCCTACTCCTGGGATTAATTTACAGGCTTTCTTACTGGAGGCCCTTGCGGTCGTGCTTTGCTCTTTGAGTAATACTGATTTCCAACAGCACACTTAACGGTGCTCCAGGTGAGTCCCTTAGCTGTTAATACTAATTAAGCATATCTATCCGTTTCTCTCTGTGCTGTTGATATATTATATCAACAGTTCAGAGTCCCTACTGGCAATTGGGCCAACTTTACACTCTACCACACTTACATATCTCCTAGTCTATCATCACGGGATGTCTACTGAAAAATTCACCACCACTGCTGAGGCCCGAATGGCAGCTTTTGAAGCTTTTGATAAATTAAAAAAAATTAAAAAACTATCGGAGGTCGTTTTTGACATCAGAAAGCAGCTTTAAATAACTTTACCGAAGAAAAATCCGTGCACTACAACTTTAGAACGATTAATTTTGATAAAAATCCCATTAAAAAACAATTAAGCCTTAATCGAGCCTTATCAAAGGCTCATTAAAATCGCGATAAAATTTTTCTCAAAAAAAAATTTGGGGACCTAAAAAAAACATTCCAAAAATTAAAAAAAAAAAAAAAATTGGGGGCTCAAACGCCCGCGTTTTTCGTAACGCTATGTAACTTGCCCAAGATATCTCAGGTTATGGGCTTAAGGGGACACCAGAATTGGTAAAAAGTAGTGTTGCATAAATAACAACAACTCAAAGCCCGAATAGTATATATAATAAATTGCCAAACGATCGCCTAAATATCAGGCTATTATATGGCTAATTAAATGATTAGAATAAAGTAATTTGTTATTAGAGTAGGCACCTAATGCCTACCTCTAATGACAAATTACTTTATTCTAATCATTTAATTAGCCATATAATAGCCTGATATTTAGGCGATCGTTTGGCAATTTATTATATATACTATTCGGGCTTTGAGTTGTTGTTATTTATGCAACACTACTTTTTACCAATTCTGGTGTCCCCTTAAGCCCATAACCTGAGATATCTTGGGCAAGTTACATAGCGTTACGAAAAACGCGGGCGTTTGAGCCCCCAATTTTTTTTTTTTTTTTAATTTTTGGAATGTTTTTTTTAGGTCCCCAAATTTTTTTTTGAGAAAAATTTTATCGCGATTTTAATGAGCCTTTGATAAGGCTCGATTAAGGCTTAATTGTTTTTTAATGGGATTTTTATCAAAATTAATCGTTCTAAAGTTGTAGTGCATGGATTTTTCTTCGGTAAAGTTATTTAAAGCTGCTTTCTGATGTCAAAAACGACCTCCGATAGTTTTTTAATTTTTTTTAATTTATCAAAAGCTTCAAAAGCTGCCATTCGGGCCTCAGCAGTGGTGGTGAATTTTTCAGTAGACATCCCGTGATGATAGACTAGGAGATATGTAAGTGTGGTAGAGTGTAAAGTTGGCCCAATTGCCAGTAGGGACTCTGAACTGTTGATATAATATATCAACAGCACAGAGAGAAACGGATAGATATGCTTAATTAGTATTAACAGCTAAGGGACTCACCTGGAGCACCGTTAAGTGTGCTGTTGGAAATCAGTATTACTCAAAGAGCAAAGCACGACCGCAAGGGCCTCCAGTAAGAAAGCCTGTAAATTAATCCCAGGAGTAGGGAAGTCAAGCGCAGGAAGCTGTCACAGCTGATGCACTGGTCTCTATGAAAACTTGTTCTGGATGATGCACTAGTTTGGAGATGGTGGGAAGATATACTAACACCAGAAGTTTCACTGTAAGCTGTCAAAAAGGGTGGTGGTAGAAGCCTTACACACAGCCAAGCAAGCTTGGCTGTGTGTAAGGCTTCTACCACTTAAGTATAGGATTTTAGCCTGTCCAGTGTTATCACCAGCCAAGCTTGCTTGGCTGGTGGTAACACTGGACAGGCTGCTACAAGCTGGCTGGTGATGTCTTCACAGGCAGACTAGATGGCTGGGAAGGCCAGTCTGCTCAATAGCAGGTCTCCCCACCAACCAAAGACAGATGAGAGAAAACACTACTCACTTATTTCAGGTAGGGTTCCAGTAGCACAAAATGGCGTCTGGTAATGTCTTTATCACGTAGGAATGACAGTGCCGAGGATGCCAACATGGACGCTACAAAACACAGCACCTTAGCTAAATAAACTAAGCTAAAATATTAGGCTTAGCAATACTAAGCCTAACACTACACTAGCCCTAAAATAAGCCTAAAATCCTATACTTAAGTATAGAAAAGACCATGCTAACCCTAGAATAAGGCTTAGCTAGACCAAACATACCAAAAATAGCAGGAACTGACCAAAAACATGTCTTTCTCTCACGAAGGCACAACTCAGACTCCCATACAAGAGGCAATAAGATGGTGCATAAGAGAGCAGACAGATGTGTGCAGTCATAGAGAAAGCCAAAGTGCATTAGAAGCTATTCAGGACATAAAGGCAGTGCACTCTCAAGTGTATAACATAAAAAAAAGATGTTATTAGGACTCCTAACATCAATTAGGTTTAAGTGGATCCAGGCACATGTAGGCATAGTTGGGAACAAGAGAGCCGACTTCCTGGTTAGACAAGCACTAAATAACATGGAAACAATGTACAACAAAGTTCTGCTTAGTTATATCAAGAGAAGCTTAAAGAACATAACATTGCAGAAATGGCAGGAACGTTAGACCAATAGTGAAAAAGAAAGATACACCTACAGACTAGTCCCCAATATTGAATGGATAAGGCAGATGAACTGGATCTAACAAGACAAGATTACTATGACAGTAATGACTGATCACAATAGCTTCGGAGAGTATCTCTCCAGGTTTAACCTTAAACTAAATCCTAAGTGTTTATGTGGCAATGACAATGAAAATATTGACCATCTAAGTTATGATTGTATTGCTTTTTAAAGGGAAAGGCATTTTCTGTCTGAAGTGGTGACAGTATTGGGGTGAGTTAGCCATGTCCCATATATGATATTGTAAGGAACAAAGTTATGTTCTAGAAACTCAGAAGGTTCATTAAAACTATATGTAGGGCAAAGACAGCCCAAACCCATAACTAGTTTTAAGTTTAAAGTTGTTACTTTTTGTTATTGTAAAACTATTGTTATAGAAAACAGTTTAATTAAAGCTTAATAGTTGAATAAAATCCCCACTGTGCCTAGCAGTGCAGGGAGTACTGATCTCTGTACAGGGAAATGATGACCCCCCCAAATGAAAAAAAAATATTGACAGCATTTGATAATTGCACTTTCTGTTCATTTGCATCTGTCTGCTCTATTATCATTGTGCTGGCAGGGGTTTGCAATCAGACTGCAAATTCTTGTCCCTTTTTGTCTCTTTTCTGTGTGCACACATGAAATTTCTGCACACAAATTGAATAGGGCTCTCTGTTGAACCGATCAACAGTCAAGTGCTTGAAGTGCTCAAAGTCTGTTGCTCACTTCATATTTAGATCTCGCCATGCAGTGTCCCTAGCTACACCCATGAGCTTGCATTTCATAATGCTCAAGCATTTCCTAGGCATTCATCCTAGGCTATGCTAGGCTTGCAATCTCTTCCAGTGTGTCGAAAAAGTCCATGACATGACCCCCCTTCTCCCGAAAACATCGGGATCATACCTCCAAAGGTGGAGATGGATGGAAGAGTCCTGCTCCTGTCATGAGACCGCACTGCATTTGCTTCTTCCTCCATTTTTCTCACCAACATCTTATGGCCAATGTGCCTTCATCGACGCACTAACAAAGTTCGTGGGACTAAAATATCCCAAAGAAAAAAATTCTGCTCCTAGCTTTGTTGTGTTCAGACGTGTGTGTGTGTGAGTTCCCATCGTTCTTTGGTAAAAGTTTTAAAAAGGATTTATCTGGTGTTGTGTTTTCTGTGATGGATTTTTTGTTTGCTGATCAGCCGATAGCTCTTCCCACCAATTCTTGTGAACTTAGGATCCGCCATCCATTTTTTTATGGCCAGTGAAAGGCCACATTTCAGCAACCACTGGTCCATAAGGATTAGCTTTCTTTCCACTTTGTAATGTTAATTTTTTAACTAGCTAATGGCAGGAAAAATTTACTATTTAAATTTAAACTTAAGTCGATTTTGTTCCCAAATATTAATCGTTTAATTCCTATTTGTTTTGGTAATAATTACCTAAAATGGCTGCGAAGTAATAACGGTTAATGGTTATAATGATCGTTTGGGAAGTCATTGGCCCGCAGACTATTGGTTGAGAACTTTTTGGTTTTTACTGTCTTATCCTTGTTTTTCCACTGATATTGGGTATATATATATAGTCTCATAATACATATATAAGTATATAATTCTCAGTGATGCTGTTAGATATCGGAGCAGTAGGTAATGTCATTCTTAATTATTAACCCTTGAATATGGCGCTAATAATATAGTAATTTGCAATACTAATAAAACAATGGCACGTTTAGAACCTATTACAGGCCCCAATTAATTATGGGCCCGGGCAAGTGCCTTGCCTGCCTTGTGCCAAATTAAGCCCTGCATTGTGAGTGTTTGGAATGAATATGTCTATAATGTGTGTGATTTTATTGTGTTTGTCAATGAGTGTGATGTCTGGTCTGTTTTATGGTAAATTGTTTAATCTGTGATTAATGCTCTATTGTAGTACATTTTGTGCGTGTTGTTTTCCAATACTGTTTGTGGAATATATTTTTAGTATGGTTCATATGTCTAATAATTTGTGTATGTTTGCAAGCTCTTGATTTATTATATTTGCTACTTGATTATGTCTATGTAAATAATCTGTCTGTGCATAGCTTGCAACAAGAAGTGATGTGTTGTATGGTTTCTGGCATGATGTGACATTTTCTGCATGTGTCATTTGTGAGTGTTGTATCTCTGAGTATGTGTTTTCTGTAGTTTTTAATATTTATGACCTAATCCTGTATGGCAATCATGAATCCTTCCGTCTCCTCGAAGAGGCATCCTTGTGCTAACCAGCTGTTTGACGCAGTTTTGTTAACAGAATCCTGGGATAGGTCGTAGGGATGCCTGCCATGGAGTGCCTTACCTACAATTGCTTAATCCTTTTAGTTCCCAGCAATTTTTGATATTAATGTAATTAATCATAAAAAATACTTAAAACTGAAAAAAAAAACGAAAGAAATGCATTAATTTTGAAGAAAAAGCTTCAAATTTTATTTTCCATTGTCTCGCCTTTCTGTGAAATCTGACGCTGATGAGGCATTGTGTTTACAGCTGGATGACCTTGAGAACAGCTGGTGTTGGATTTCCCGGGACATTTTCATAGAAGTCTTGGGAGGCGAAGGGTTTAAAGTAGGGTGAATACTAGCTGGCCTATATTTTTAAATATTTTTAAAAAATTACGTTTTTTATTGCGATTTCCGACCCCCCAACTTAATTAAATGTATATATAATAAAATATATTAATTTAAAAAATTAAAAAACTATCGGAGGTCGTTTTTGACATCAGAAACTAGCTTTAAATAACTTTACCAAAGTAAAATTTGTGCACTAGAACTTTAGAACAATGAATGAAATTTGATAAAAAAATCTCATTAAAAAACAATTAAGCATTAATCATGTATCATTAAAGGTAGATTAAAATCGCGATAAAATTTTTTTGCGTGGGAAAACTTTTTGAAAAAATTTGGAGACTTAAAAAAACATCCCCCCAAAAAATTTTTTTTTCGGAGGGCCCAAACGCCCGAATTTTATGTAACACTATGTAACCTGCCCGAGTTATCTCGGGCTAGAAACTAAAAGGGTTAATGGTGTCTATGCTTTTTATATGTCGTGTCGTATCCATATGTTGTGAATGTAAATTTAATGGTGTGTTATTTGAGTTGCTAGAGTTACTGCTTTATGTAACTGATGTTTTTTGTTTTTGTAGAAAAACTTTCGCAGTGTCTGTATTTGTTTGTAGTGAAGGTTAACTATATCAATCCAGCCATGTCCACAATCTTTACATGGAAGGGTTAATCTTTCTATAACTGATTTAGGATTGTGTTGTTTATGCTTAGCAAGTGTTGTTCTTGTTTTCCTTTGGAGTTGCTCAAGATCCATGTGAGTCCAATGTGTAACTCCAAAGGAATAAGTGAGTAGTGGGACAACATGTGTTTATTGCTTTAACTGTGTGTTTTGCATTTAACTGTTTTCTGAGAATAGCATTTAACCTACTTTGGTATTCTTTAATTCAGTGGTTCTCAACCTTTTTTGTTGATATACCTCATTAGCCCATTAGTTGTTTCTCAAAGTACCCCTTATATTTTTGTATGTAAATTTTATAATTACTGCGGTAGATTTATACAGCCTTTATAACTGAGCACCATAAAAAAGCTCTAACTAACTATAGCTAAAAGTTAATTACTTATTATATGTAAATAATAATAAATTTAATCAAGTACATACATTTATTTATTATTATTTGATAAGTATATTATATAAAATCACAGAAATCATTTCAATACATGCATAAATTACATTTCCTAAAAATAAATAATTATAATCTATAATAATTTCTAACAAAATTCAATGGGATATTTGTTGTGATAAATCTTCAGCAATTTTTTCAAAATTTGGTTCCCATGTTGTTAAATAGAGATTATAATTGTGTACTGACCTTGAAAGTAATGATTGCGAATTTATAACATGCAGAACAATACATGAATCTTTCAATTTTTGTAACAAACATAATGTTTAAATCTGCTAAATATAAGTAATGCACGCATGCAGTGACACGCATTGCATGATGGGGGTACAATGCAGGCCTCATTATTTCTAATACCACGAAAAAACACGAAAAGCCCAATCTTATCAAGCAATAATTATAGAATAGAAAAAATTTTTTTTTCTATTCTAAAAGTAATGCTCGGTTAAACTGTAATTTTACTAGACTACAGGTTCACTCGGCACTAATGGCACAAATAGACAGGCAAATCAAGTGGATAAGCAAGTTGTTTAGACTATTAAAAGGAAAATTGTTGTTTACACTGGGATATTTTAAAGCAAGTTTTTGTTATTTCTTGTTTCTTGTGTTAATAATTTACAGCAAATTGATTAACATATGCCATTTTATAAAGAAAGTTAGATGTACCCCTTCAATTTACGCTCATACCCCTAGAGGTACATACACCCCCCCCAGTTGAGAACCACTGCTTTAATTAATCTTTGCTTTATTTGTGTATGTTCTGTTAGTTTGGCCTGTTGGAATCCTAAACACTTGTAGAACTTGCCCTCTTCCATGGATTCAATAACATCTCCATTTCTGAGTGCAAATTCTTCTTTCTTCAGGACTCCTTTTTCTATGTGAAGTATTTTCTAGTATATTTGAAGTATTTGTCTAGGCCATGGGTCACTAAACTACGGCCCGTGGGCTGGATCCAGCCTGCGAGGTCAATTCATCTGGTGCACCGCCACACCATGCCACAAATGAGGTAAAATATAATTATTTGTATGGAAATATAGATTGTGTATAAACTTACTATGTAGAAAAAATTAAAATAAGTGCAAGTAAAAATGTCAGAAATGGTCCAATATGATTTTTGCATCCGACGATAATGTAATTTGTAGGAAAATCAGTCAAATAAAAAATTTGGTGACTGATTATCAGAGTGCTTTTTGTGTAACTACCTGCAAGGAAGTTTCTAAGAAAAAAGATTACAAGCTTGCTGCAGTGATTGTGTTTGTGTATTGGTAAATAAATATGTTGGTTGTCTTTATTTTTTGTGTATTCAGTGTAATGTATTGACCAAAATAGTTATGTGGCCTGTGTTCATCATTCCCTCAGTTATGCGGCCCATGCTAGTCATTCCCTGTTATGTGGCCTGCTGTGAAAAAAGTTTAGTGACCCCTGATCTAGACCAAACTCTATTTATATCCTTGGTGTATGCATGTGTGATTTGTAGGAGTTGATAAAGTTGTTTTTGTGTGGATGCATAAAGTTTTATGTCATCCATGTATATGAGATGTGACAGTGTAAATTGTGTTGTTTTTTCATGTCTGATATTGTAACCATATTGTGTGTTGTTTAACATGTTGGATAATGGGTATAGGGCTAAGCAGAACCAGAGAGGACTCAA
The DNA here is from genome assembly GCF_000671375.1 of Centruroides sculpturatus. Lineage (NCBI taxonomy): Eukaryota > Metazoa > Arthropoda > Arachnida > Scorpiones > Buthidae > Centruroides > Centruroides sculpturatus. Next base: position 438,359 of record NW_019384948.1, on the reverse strand, counting down.
GGAATCTCTTTGAAAAATTACTTACCTAATGCATACAGTAGAGCGTCGTTTATCTGAAAGTCAGTTATCCAAAAGAATTTCAGTTGGCAAATTTAAATTTTCGCTAGTGCTGTGGTGCTGCAATCTTTGGCTATGTCTTGGGCTACTCAAATATTTTACGTTTTTGATACTAAATTAACTTCTGAAGTATAATTTTTTATTGTTTTTATATTTTTCAATATATTTATTTTGTTTGTACAAAATAAAGAAATAATTTACATAATAAAGAAATAATAACGATACAATAGCCACGATTATTATTTTAAAAAGTTTACGTTAGGCTTAACATCGACGAAAATTTAATGCGAAGCGACACGCAATGAAGAAAAATTTCAGGATGGAATAGGTTAATGTATTTTTTCGTACATAATTGGTTATTTGAAAAATAAGTTATCCGAACAACCCCAGTCCCCAATTGATTCGGATAAACGACGCTCTACTGTATTTGGTTTGTTTGTATGGAAGTGTTATGAATCCTGAGATGTAGTATTGTTCTCCAGTGCTGCATAGTGTTTTGGAAGAATGCAATGAGTGATGGTTGTATTTTGTACATGTGTAGAATATGTAGCATGTAGCAGCCAACTGTGTGGAACACTGTCGAATGCTTTCCTGTAGTCTATATATGCCATGTGTATGTTCCTGTGTTGTTTGTGTGCTTGCTGAAGAATGACTGAATCTATGAGTAACTGTTTTTTGCATCCCCTGTAATTTCTATGGAAACCTTTTTGTTGTTCTGTAAGAATGTTGTGTTCTTCAACATGTTTGTATATTTTGTTTGCAATGCAAGATGTCAAAAATTTGTAGAGTGTTGGAAGACATGTAATTGGTCTGTATTGTGTGGGGTCTGTGGTATTTTTGTTTTTAGGTTTCATGTAGGTGATGCCCTGAGTAAGCAATTTTGGCATATCTTGTGAATTAATGATGATGTGTGTTATGTGTTTAGCTAGTTCCTGATGCAATGATGTAAACTTTTTGTACCAGAAATTGTGAATGTTGTCTACACCAGGTCTTCCAGTTGTGTGTTCTGTTAACAGCATATCAGATGCTGTGTACGTTTATTTCAGCACAGGGCATAGTTGGTATGTTGTGCAAGTTTTTGTTCTTCTCTTTGATCCAGCTTGCATCAGCATTGTGTATAACAGCACTGGACCAAAGAGAAGACCAATAAGTTGTGAATTCTTCTTCTGTTGGTGTGCCACTGTGCTGTGTATCAGTGTTTGTTTTGGTACTAATTTGTCTGTAAAAGAGATTTTCATAGTTTGTAAATAACTTATTTTGTTGTTTTCATAATGTACATGTTGTGTATCAATTGAGTCTATGTGCTTTGGCTGCAAGTTTTTTTTAGTATATCAATGTATTCTGTATGTGTTGTGATGTTCATGTTTTGTGTGTGTTTTGATTTTCTTGAAAATGTTTTTGAGTTGTTTCTTTAATTTGGATGTTATGTTGTTTTTAGTGTATTGTGTCAGCCTGCCTAATCGCTATCTAATGTCATTTATTTGTGTTTCTATTCTTCTCTGCCAGGCTGGATCAAATTAGATGGATGTAGGTGTTGTAGTAAGTGAACATTCACTTACTACCACACTATATCCATTTAATTTAGTGTTTTTCCTACTAACTTTCATGTATTGATTTTTGGTATTTGTGGTCTTTGTATGGGATCTGTACCTGTATACTTAGTGAGTGTTTCCTGAAATATAAGTGAGAGCATATTAACTAAATCTATGTCTCTGTTATCAGTGGTGGATGAGGAAGTGTCTGTAGTATCATTAGTGATAGTTGTTGTGTTTGTGCTATTATTAGTGCTTATTATTATTAGTGCTGGATTATCCTGGCAGGTTACATGATCTTCATTAATGTTAAATGTTTCTGTCTGTTGATGTATTTCATCAACAACTTGTTGTTTGATAAGTTCAAGTGTTGTTTGTGGGATAAGATTATTATGTATAATTGTTCTTTTTTGATCAACTCTTTGTTTGGTGACAGTGAGGTGAGGATATTGTTGTGTGAATCTATGGTGTAGTTGTTGTCTGTATGTGTCATGTTTGTTTCGAGTCTTGTGATGGTGTAGTAAGTACAGATGATAAACTCGTTCATTTCTATTGTCCATTTCATCTGTTGGTGTGGTTTTTCTGCCTTTGTGGTCTGTGGATGCATTGCCACAGAAACACCAAGGCTAGGTTGATTCCTTACATCTGTTGAGGGAATTGCAGTAGCCATGCTTGGGCCGGTGCTGCTTTAGCCACCGGTAACCAAGGAGACTGGTCTATTTTTCGAGCACGAGTCTCTGCCTAACCCGCAAATGTGGACTTTGTTAATCTGGGCGACGTCTGAGCTGGTATCACACTTTGATCTGGTTACTACCATGATAAATATCTCCACAGAATGTGGGTGTGGTCACTTTTAGCTTCATTTCTCCCCATAGACCTTACTGGCATGGGTGTCCCTACTAGGAGCTTGTGCTCCAGGCTACATTGCTCTATGAATCAGTAAAATTACTGGGCTTTCCCACCATGACCAGGTGGTGACCACGGGAGAGTTATTATTATTATTATTATTTATTTTATTTATATCATTTAATAAATAAAAAAACGGAAGTAATATGATAAAAAATTTTTATCTTATCCTTCAACAGCTAATTCATTCAAACAAAAGATGTTCTTCTTTATGTAGTAAAGACTTGATGGATTGTAATGGTCAGATCATCTAATAGAATGCTGAAATTGTTTTTCATTCATTTGATTACTGTTTGGAAAATATTACACAGAGATTTATTTTACTATTGTCTTCCAACTTAAAAGTTACTTAATATTTTAAATTTTATATGAATTTCATTTTAATTAATATAAGTGAATTTCTTTACAAGTAACAGAATTAAAAAATGAAGCAAATAAATCAAATTAATGAAATACAGATAAATAATGTAACAATGTCAACTTTAGATTTGATTTTGTAGTGTAAAAAGCAGAAGTAATGTTACTGTGCATAAATAAAACAAAACATTGGACAGTTAAACTGTATTTATAGTTTTAAATGTATATACAGTAGGGTGTATTTTTTATCTTGAGACATTGAAATAACTTAATTGGATCTTATTATTTTGGTATAGACAAAAGTTGTAGGGTGTCGAGGGGCCAATCAATTGGCGACCTCAACTTGACCTTGACCTTCAAGGTCATTTGTAGGTCAAGTCTGTTTTTTTCAATGGGAACACATATTTTTGACCCCGGAAATGGAAAGAGCAGGAAATTTCGCAACCGATGTACCTTTGACCTTATTGTCTAGGTCAAAGGTCAAGCAAGATTATTTTAAGGTTAAAATTATAAGCTGTTTCTAATGGGAAACCATACTTTTTATTACTGGAATAGGCAGGGAGGTAAAAGTTACATTTTTTCATGATCTTATTACTTTGAATTTTAAAAGCGTTCAATACTTTTAGCACTACCAATGAGTAATGATGTGGATTTTTCTGCTCCCTTTGAAGTGCTTATTTTCAGTGAATCTTCTTGCTTCTCATATCATGGTGCTTGTTTTCGGTGAGTCACTTTAATTCTTACCATCATTTGAGATGTTGGTTTTGGGGGAAAAGTTTATAATAAATGTTCAAAATGATGCCCTTTCACTTTAATGCATTTATTGAGCCACGCTTACAATTATCATGCTTGAGATGACCTTTAGAGGTCAAATTTGAAATACTCAAGTTCATGGCTGATTGTAAAATTTCCTGTTGTTTCCATGTAAATGTAACTTTTACATCCCTGCCTATTCCAGTAATAAAAAGTATGGTTTCCCATTAGAAAAAGCTTATAATTTTAACCATAAAATAATCTTGACCTTTGACCTAGACCAGGCATGGCCAACATATGGCCTGCGGGCCAGATGTGGCCTGTGTAATGGATTTATATGGCCTGTGATTAATCTTTCAATATTAGCTACGGAAAAAAAAGGTCAATAACTCGCTGTCCGGTTAGAGTTAACCCTCCATTACAAATCTCTTAAGTACAGCGTAGAACGTTAATAAAGCATAATAATGTAAAAAAATATATCTGTAATCTCTATCTACAATTTAGTCTCTATGGGGTGACACCACAAGAGATCTCCCACCACCTCAAAATCTTCCTAGGGCAGCCTCTGGTTCTGCTAGTGAAAAAGTTTTCTTTCCAATTTGGCTTAGGGGCAAAAACTGTTGGCCACCCCTGACCTAGACAATAAGGTCAAAGGTGCATCCGGTTGTGAAATTTCCTGCTCTTTCCATTTCCGGGGTCAAAAAGATGTGTTCCCATTGAAAAAACAAACTTGAACTCCAAATGACCCCGAAGGTCAAGGTCAAGGTCACATATGAGGTCACCAATTGATTGGCCCCTTGATATCCTACAACTTTTGTCTATACCTTTTTTCAAAATAATGAGATTCAATTAAGTTATTTCAATGTCTCAAGATAAAATAAATATTTAGAAATGTAGATAATATACTTAGAAATCATTATGCAACAATATTATATAATTAATATACAATACAACTGTGTAAATCAGAATCATATTGAACTAAATTATTTTTCTGTTTTGGCAGGTTTCCATTTTGAACAGGTTTTAGTATTTTTTTCTGTTTTACTTTTTTATTTTTAAACTTTATCCTATAAATTTACTTTATGACAATATAAAATTGTAAGAGTCTCTATAATTGACTGAGATGACAATTATTGCATTACATATCTTACCTGAAAAGTTCATAATTCTCTAAAACTACCTTATTATGTAGATAATTGATAACTATTAGAAATTTATCAGCTTTCAAGCTATTTAAGCTATTAAGCCGAGTTAGTGATATTTGCATCATAGTGTTCTGCATTGACATTTTGGAAAAAGGGTTATATTCTTTGTTTGCACATGGAATTGATGCAATTATCAAATGCTGCCAGTGAAGAATGATAACTTATTTGATCCTGGTGTTGTTACATAAAGTATATGTGTATACCATATTTACTTGGATATAAGAGGAGGTTTTTACTCATTTATCACAGCTTCAAATTCCTAGTTCATCTTATATGTGCAAGCGAAAAATTCTTTGCATTTTTGCAAATAACTTTTGTGAACCGTGTATTCACATTTTTTACTGAATGCTTACCCTCTGGTATTTAAAAACATAAGTATTTTATCTGGGTTGTTTGAATTGTTCTTGTGTATTATCGGAAGTAAAGATGAATAGCAATAGGAGAAGCAAAGCATGTGAATTGAATTCCAGATTGAAATTCCAAAAACACACGGGAGCACAATATAAGATTTACTCCATTCCAATGCGAAAACAGATTATTATTCAGAAATCAGAATTCATAGAAAATCATAAGTGTAATCAATGGAAAGCGGATTATTTGACTGTTAAAAATTAGTGAGAAAAGGTTTCCAATTGTCCAGTTTACATGAACAAATTATGTTGTGGATTTTACAAGATATTTCATTAAAGTTTAAAATGCTGGTAATTTTTGTAGGACAATGTGTGCATTTTTGTTCATTTGATATTTTACTTGTGATTACATAAAATAAAATTAGAATTGTATTACTAAATCTAATTTTCTTTATTGTGATCTTTAAAGTCACACATCTTCCTATACATCTTTTTATACATGAGGTCGTCTTATATTCGAGTAAATACGGTATATGTATATATAATGCAATGAGCTTTATCAAATGTTGAGTTACTAAGAGTTGAGTTTCCAGGACTCTACTGTATTTTTAAATAAGTAAGCTGAATCAAGATCCATTTGAATCATTGGCTGAATTTTTTATTAATTAGACAGAGCAGACATGCCTGCACTGTGAGAATATAGTTCCTATAAAACTTACATATAGTAATTTATTTGTTTAAATACTAGTGAACTTTGTTTGGGAATTGTAAATATTTTGAGTTGGGTTGTTATTTTTATGTTAATCCATTTTGTTTTGATTTTACAATTTTGTTTCATTTTACAGAAATGTGTATATTGTGAATTAATGGGTGCAACTATATATTGTATTATCAAGAAATGTCAAAATGTTTTTCATCTTATTTGTGGTTTGCAACAAGGTACACTCCATCAATATTTTGGTCAATTTAAGTAAGTGAATTAGTTTAATCTTTTACTTTCATAAAAATCTCCATGTTTTATTTTCATAAAAACATTGATGTAATGTTTTTATTAGTATTATATTACTAAATTTAATCAAGATGTTTCATTAAAATGCATATGCATTTGATTTTATTTATTGCTGAAAGATTTGGTGCATATTTTAAATATTTAGAAATGNCTTTATCAAATGTTGAGTTACTAAGAGTTGAGTTTCCAGGACTCTACTGTATTTTTAAATAAGTAAGCTGAATCAAGATCCATTTGAATCATTGGCTGAATTTTTTATTAATTAGACAGAGTAGACATGCCTGCACTGTGAGAATATAGTTCCTATAAAACTTACATATAGTAATTTATTTGTTTAAATACTAGTGAACTTTGTTTGGGAATTGTAAATATTTTGAGTTGGGTTGTTATTTTTATGTTAATCCATTTTGTTTTGATTTTACAATTTTGTTTCATTTTACAGAAATGTGTATATTGTGAATTAATGGGTGCAACTATATATTGTATTATCAAGAAATGTCAAAATGTTTTTCATCTTATTTGTGGTTTGCAACAAGGTACACTCCATCAATATTTTGGTCAATTTAAGTAAGTGAATTAGTTTAATCTTTTACTTTCATAAAAATCTCCATGTTTTATTTTCATAAAAACATTGATGTAATGTTTTTATTAGTATTATATTACTAAATTTAATCAAGATGTTTCATTAAAATGCATATGCATTTGATTTTATTTATTGCTGAAAGATTTGGTGCATATTTTAAATATTTAGAAATGTAGATAATATACTTAGAAATCATTATGCAACAATATTATATAATTAATATACAATACAACCTGTGTAAATCAGAATCATATGGAACTAAATTATTTTTCTGTTTTGGCAGGTTTCCATTTTGAACAGGTTTTAGTATTTTTTTCTGTTTTACTTTTTTATTTTTAAACTTTATCCTATAAATGTCATACAGTTAGATTAATTTTTTTTAAGTAAAATCACTACATACTAGTACACACAAAAATTTTATTACTGGATTTAATTCAAAGTGATTGCACCTAAGGATGGGAGTAGTTAAATGCAAGAACTATTCAATTGCAAAATATTTTCTTTTGTGAGGTCCTGGTCATGATCTGAACCCTCATTGAAAACTTTTACTTAAAACAAAGAATCTGAAATGAAATGAAAAAAAGTTTCTTTTAATAATTTGTTTGCCATTAGAATTTCATATTATTGGCATTTTGGAATAATAATTGTCAATTAGGAGTACACAACTCTTGACTTAATTAAACAATGTAATTCCCAAAATCAGTAAACATCTCTGGTTGGAATAGAACTTGGTGTCGAATTAAACATTGGCATTGACCTTTTCTGTGGCCCACGTTGATTTCATATTACTCCTGGAAACAGATAAGATGCTAGTTTGGAAGTGAGGATGGAGACCAAGACTAATCAGGATGCATAATTGAAGGGAAAAAACCTTATAAAAATCCTTGTTCCAAGGACACCAAGGGTTTCTTGGTCTGTTTCTATTGATCCATTGGCCTTGGATTAATTTTATTCTGTTGCTATACTTCTCATCAGTGGCGTGCTGTCATTAGAAGCGTTGGAAGCGCCGCTTCCCTCGTATTCTTTAAAAAATAAATAAATATTAATTTTAATTATATGAAAATAATCGCACAATATTTTATTATAACCGCATTATGTATCTTCTTACAAATTTCTATACTACACGTGGAAAAAATTGCTATCGTATATTAGAATATTAGTGGCGGAGTGGAATCTCCTGTATTTTCAGATTACGAAAAGCCAGATTTGCGCATGCGCTTTACAGAGCACCAACCTCACCCGGTTTAGCCGGTGGAAGCCTACGACCTTGGGTGAAAGCTGC